>NW_027523695.1:0-245529 GCF_052094955.1 Ictidomys tridecemlineatus | reverse complement strand
AGGCACTGTAGGTTTCCATTCATTCAGGAACCATTAAATGGTGAGAAAGATCATTTCAATAAAATCTCTGGAGAACTCTAACAAACAAGGCTTCCCAAAGAGTGGCCAAAACGTCACATGAAACCAGGCCCACTGAGGTGTACAATGTGAGGTCCATGTGTGTTTTGACTCTCAACTATGGCTGCCAGGTCTCTAAGAATAAAATCATGTGATATCCTGGCTGAGATTCCCAGTGTTCTGTGGAAAGTCACCCTGGGCTTCAATCTCAGTTTCCAGGGGGGGCTCTCATGAGTGGCCTCGGAAAATCCCAACTCAATTCATGGCAATACTTCTCTGAGTTCAGTTCCAGAACTCAGTCTCCAAGGGAATCACACCAGAGTTCAAGCCCAGGCGGACCCAGTCCTCTCTTCCACCGCCACACAAATGACCACAATTCAAACCAAAACACTGCCAAAAGGCCCTCATCTTCTTCCATATAGACAATACTCATAACCTCTGGCTGGAGGTTTCCATGAGGGGCGCAGCCTAAGACAGTGTCCACAATAAGCTCCCTTGCCCATCATTTGCCTAATGTCAGGGTGGCCTGGACACCCTTCCTTTGAACCAGGAGTGATCAAATAGGCCTGCCTTTAATACTGCTCAGCTTCTCCGCTTGGAGGCCTGCTGATCTTGGGGTATAGATTCTTTGTGTGAATTGGAGTCATGAGAAAACCCAAGCACATAATGGCTAGCCTCTGCAGGGCTTTGAAAAACTCATTTGACCCAAAGGATCCCTATTCTCACTTGATGGAGGACAGGAACCTTACAGAGGAAGGCAAGAGACTTCATCCACATTGACTGCTTTTTTGCCATATTGGCTATGGATGCACATATGGGATCTTTCTTGAGATCCATCAGGTGCTGACAATCTAAGCCACAGCCTTACACAGGGCCAAGAGGCTGATTCAGACACATCCCTTTGCAAAGCAATTAAGCAAAGAGCCACAAGTGATGCCCGTTCGTTTGCATTTGAAAACTGTTTTCTTCAGGCTTCACAAAGGGGTGTCCTGAGGCAAAGACCTTGCTGACATCCAGGGAAACAGAACAATAGGTAAGCAAAAGGCCCAAAGCAGGGTTTCTCCACTGAGACTTTAATGGGCCCACTGATATCTGAGTTTTCTGAGATGCTCACTATTCATTTCAGCTATCTAGTACATGGCAATGTCACCAAGCTTGGAGGTGGTACATATCTTGGACACAAAACCATGAGCCTATTCTGAAGAGTGGCCAGAATTCAGGAAAAAACCTGAAATTTAGGAAGATAGTAGGATTTGCCCATGGATAAGGCAAGCCCCAGTCCATTCATAAATTGGGCAGGATGAATGCTGGAAGCTTTCTACTAGACAGGACACATCCATTGATGCATTCTCTTTTCTAATGTCTACAACCTCGGACACAGTGCGATACACAGACATAGCAACACTCGCCTTGTCAAAAGACTTGCTAGAAACAGTCCACTCCAAACCAAACAAACCGCCTTTCCTAGCTCTTCTCAGAACATGAGACCAAACCACAGACTCACACCCACACCCACAAAGCCACCTCCTTCCCCCAAGTAGGTCTGTGACTACCCGCAGTGTCCTCTGACAGGTGGGCCATACTATGTTCCTCCGAAATGGCCTGTCCTGTCTCAGATCTGGACTCCTTGGCCTATTCTGTTAAGTTATCAGGAGCCAGGGGTGAGCCACTACCTGCTTTCTCAGGAAAGACCCCCTTCAGAGCTTCCTTGGCAATTGGCCATCTGCACATCTGTAGGTACCAAGAAAGACTGACTCTGTCCTTGGTAAATCCAAACAAGTGAGCCCACTGAAACTGCCACTGGGACTGCCTCTGGGTGCCTGGCTTCCTGGATCCCAAGTTCAGAGAGTTCCATCACCAAGGAAGTGTGGTGAGGTCACTTCCTTCAGGAACTGATTGAGGTCACTGCCTTGGAAACCACTCTGTCCTAACTGTTGCTTCCAAGGGTCCCATGAGATGGAGGCTGCCCCTGCTTCCTGTGACACTTTCACAAGTTAGAATGGTATATCAACCATAGGCACCCAGGAAAAGCTCTCCACACAGGCCTGGTTTGGTCCATCTTGTCTACATTAAGAAGAGAGAGGCTCATTCAGACACATCTTTTCATCCTGACCAGGTTGTTTGCCACAGAAGATGACTTCTGCTCTCTCAGGTCCTTCCTGGCTGCCTACATCTTCTCCAGGGATCATTTCTGCATGGACCTTTGAGGTTCTAAGCAGGTGGAAGATCCCCTACATTCCTGTATTGTAAGATCAACTCTGTCCCTGCTCTTCGGTAAAGTTAGATTGAGGGAAAGTAAATGCTTGGGGTTAAGAACATGTTCGATTTGGGTTAGAAATCATTCTGCTGGATGAAGAATGGTATTGGGAACCTGTGATATTTATAATAATATAGAGGTGAAATATATGTATGAAAACAGAAATCTAAGTAAGATTTGAAGGCCAGAAGGGCATTGGGCCCTTGATTGAAATACTTAGCTTTGAATTACATTCTGTACAGATGTCTCTGACAAATCCATATACAATGGCATAGGACCTTGTACCTTGGAAGATTGAATGTAGAAGAGAAGATCCAGTCAAAAAGGGATAGGAGGTAGGATTAGGAAGATAGTCAGTAGGTTTAGGAAGAAGAGTGGGTATAATATTTGGACCAAAAGTTCTTTAGCAATAGGGTGTCTGTTAGAGAGTGAATGTAAATGTCAGCACATGTGAAGAGTCAGTCACAATGATGAACTGGGGAAGATATGTAGGAAAGCAGATATGAATATAGACATTAGGAAATCAGGAAAAGTATAAAGTGAGTGATAGGATTTGACATTTTCAACAGGGTTGAGGTTGAATATATAATCTAAGGCAGAAACAAATGTGTAGTCACCAATAGGATTGACATTTGAGAGCATTAGGCAACCTGGACAAGGATGGTTTTAGTAATCCATGCTAACTTTCCAATTAGGCTTTGGTACAATCATAAGTGTGACCTTTGCATTTTGTGTCCAGAATATCACTGTGATAAAATATATATGTAGATCAGGTGACATGAGTATTTCTTCAACTATTTTTGGGAGCAATGTATTGAAGACGTATAAATTAGCATTCGGGGGTACAAATAGGTATACCCAGGGTCTATGAGTATAGAGATAATGCATGAATAGACCACACTGTGAATAAAGAATATAACTGGTTCCAATTTAAATAATGGATTGAATTGATATCTGAAAATATATAGGAAATCTTATAGTGATACAGGATCATTCATTCCAACCACTTATACATCTAAAGGTAATATTAGGGTGATAGTTTACCATGAGGGGTGTGTGAGTTTTGGTTCCAAAGTGATTAAGGAAATCCAAAATAATATGCTTGGAAAGAAGTCTCATGAAAAGACCATTCAAGAAACATGGAGGAATACATGTGTTCTGAAGCAGGATTTGATGGAAAGTGAACCAAATGCCTAGAAATTTGTGAACATGAGGATGAAATATATATCCTATGATGTGCATCAACTGAAGAAATAGTAATGTGCCAGTGTTGAATAAAAATAAATGTCTAAATACACATCATGTCCCATAGGAGTCTACTTGCATTGATGTTAAACAGGGTCAGTTACTGAAGAAATGTTAGGACTTCTATTCACCATTCACTGAAGTTAGTTTTCAGTACTAGGAAACAAATACGTATTTCAGGTGGATGAATATTTCTGAGAATTATCTTGTGAAAAGTTGATTATAAATCCACATACATGAACATGAATTTAGGGAGTGTAAAATAAGACACATATATTTTATATTTTGAAAAATCTGGAGAGTGTGTGTGTGTATATATACATAGATATATATACACAAACACAAACACAGAGACATTAAGAAGTAAAAATATATATGCCAATTGAAATTCATCATGAAATATATATCATTTAAAGATCCAAAAATATTTATTTTACTGAACATGAATGTATGTATCATGTTGTTCAAGTAGGAAGCTCACCCATAGGTTGATTTTCAGTTCAAAGAGCATTTAGGAGGAGTGATTTCTTCTCACAGATTGTATCTGCCAAGTCAGCCACCTCAAAAGAATGTAGCTGGGAAACCAGGTAGAATTCTGTATGTGCATGTAAAAAGACCTGTGCTGAATAGGCTGCAAAGAAAAAGAGACAGGAATTCACATATTTGTTAAGTTTAAAAACACATGGAGATCTATTACATTGGACTGGATTCATAACATGTACCCTTTATAATTCAAAAGGCCTGTCCAACTACGCCTCATCCTTCCTCTGAACTGCTAGTATTTTTATTCTGTTTGGGTTATTTTTCTCTATCATATTATGATTCGTAGTCAGAGTCTAGTAGGGTATGGGTAAGTGTCAGGGATTCAGTTTTTGGAATGGAAAATAGGAAAATAAATCCAATGTTTATGCAAATATGTTCTCCACAAAATCTTCCCACAATCATCCAGAAAAATGCCTTGACAATACCCTTGCCCCATGTAAGACGCAATTCGAGAAGAAGAGTTAGAAAATCATTGAATACATATGTGGAATGAAAAATGCTCAGGAGTTCACAACTGTGGAGGTGGTAGAGGAGTTTCCAGAAGTAAGGGACAGGATAAACACTCCACAAACATGGAGCTCTTTTTGAATTGAGACCATCAATGCTGGGTCTTCATCTATGTGACCTGGAGGATATGGTTTCTGATTATCCAATGAACATGAGGCAGAAGTGCTGAATTCTCTCTTTGTAGGTAAACTGTGGCCATTGGGGGCTAAGTGTCTCCCCGTGGGGACTCTGAAGCCATTTGGTCATCCTCCACTTTTCTTGGTGTTTCTTGCTGCTGCACTAGGAGTTTGGTATTTGCTTCACGAAATACAAGGAGTTTAACTGGGACACAGTGCTGGAGGGAGTTCTGTCACGTGTGGTGGGTCAGGGTCCTAGGAGAATGCACCAACCATGATTCTATCTTACAGAGCGTGGCCCCTTGACCATAGCAACCTGATTCTGAACATTGTTCTGAAACCTCTTCATATAACAAGATGCCTTTACATTTAAGGGTCTGCTGGGTGCACCATGTCAGTCACAAGCCATTTGGAAGCCCATCGCAGATCCACATGGCCCCACCACAGATGTTTTATCACACACCTGCACACCACTGCTCTAGGCCCACTACTCAGCAGGCCCCACCATACTGGCATCTCTGTTCTTCATCATTTTCATGAAACCCGTCAATCAAGGCACCTGTCTGGTACACTCATGATCAGCAACAGGACATCCAAAGGTTCTCCAGTGCCACCTGGTCATGGGAATTTCAAAGATTGCATGGTATTTATCTAGCCGTTTTTAAAGGATGAAGTTGGAGGCACTGTGGGTTTCCATTCATTCAGGAACCATTAAATGGTGAGAAAGATCATTTCAATGAAATCTCTGGAGAACTCTAACAAACAAGGCTTCCCAAAGAGTGGCCAAAACGTCACATGAAACCAGGCCCACTGAGGTGTACAATGTGAGGTCCATGTGTGTTTTGACTCTCAACTATGGCTGCCAGGTCTTTAAGAATAAAATCATGTGATATCCTGGCTGAGATTCCCAGTGTTCTGTGGAAAGTCACCCTGGGCTTCGATCTCAGTTTCCAGGGGGGGCTCTCATGAGTGGCCTCGGAAAATCCCAACTCAATTCATGGCAATACTTCTCTGAGTTCAGTTCCAGAACTCAGTCTCCAAGGGAATCACACCAGAGTTCAAGCCCAAGCAGACCCAGTCCTCTCTTCCACCGCCACACAAATGACCACAATTCAAACCAAAACACTGCCAAAAGGCCCTCATCTTCTTCCATATAGACAATACTCATAACCTCTGGCTGGAGGTTTCCATGAGGGGCGCAGCCTAAGACAGTGTCCACAATAAGCTCCCTTGCCCATCATTTGCCTAATGTCAGGGTGGCCTGGACACCCTTCCATTGAACCAGGAGTGATCAAATAGGCCTGCCTTTAATACTGCTCAGCTTCTCTTCTTGGAGGCCTGCTGATCTTGGGGTATAGATTCTTTGTGTGAATTGGAGTCATGAGAAAACCCAAGCACATAATGGCTAGCCTCTGCAGGGCTTTGAAAAACTCCTTTGACCCAAAGGATCCCTATTCTCACTTGATGGAGGACAGGAACCTTACAGAGGAAGGCAAGAGACTTCATCCACATTGACTGCTTTTTTGCCATATTGGCTATGGATGCACATATGGGATCTTTCTTGAGATCCATCAGGTGCTGACAATCTAAGCCACAGCCTTACACAGGGCCAAGAGGCTGATTCAGACACATCCCTTTGCAAAGCAATTAAGCAAAGAGCCACAAGTGATGCCCGTTCGTTTGCATTTGAAAACTGTTTTCTTCAGGCTTCACAAAGGGGTGTCCTGAGGCAAAGACCTTGCTGACATCCAGGGAAACAGAACAATAGGTAAGCAAAAGGCCCAAAGCAGGGTTTCTCCACTGAGAACTTAATGGGCCCACTGATATCTGAGTTTTCTGAGATGCTCACTATTCATTTCAGCTATCTAGTACATGGCAATGTCACCAACCTTGGAGGTGGTACATATCTTGGACACAAAACCATGAGCCTATTCTGAAGAGTGGCCAGAATTCAGGAAAAAACCAGAAATTTAGGAAGATAGTAGGTTTTGCCCATGGATAAGGCAAGCCCCAGTCCATTCATAAATTGGGCAGGATGAATGCTGGAAGCTTTCTACTAGACAGGACACATCCATTGATGCATTCTCTTTTCTAATGTCTACAACCACGGACACAGTGCGATACACAGACATAGCAACACTCGCCTTGTCAAAAGACTTGCTAGAAACAGTCCACTCCAAACCAAACAAACCGCCTTTCCTAGCTCTTCTCAGAACATGAGACCAAACCACAGACTCACACTCACACCCACAAAGCCACCTCCTTCCCCCCAAGTAGGTCTGTGACTACCCGCAGTGTCCTCTGACTGGTGGGCCATACTATGTTCCCCCGAAATGGCCTGTCCTGTCTCAGATCTGGACTCCTTGGCCAATTCTGTGAAGTTATCAGGAGCCAGGGGTGAGCCACTACCTGCTTTCTCAGGAAAGACCCCCTTCAGAGCTTCCTTGGCAATTGGCCATCCTCACATCTGGGGGTACCAAGAAAGACTGACTCTGTCCTTGGTAAATCCAAACAAGTGAGCCCACTGGGACTGGCACTGGGACTGCCTCTGGGTGCCTGGCTTCCTGGATCCCAAGTTCAGAGAGTTCCATCACCAAGGAAGTGTGGTGAGGTCACTTCCTTCAGGAACTGAATGAGGTCACTGCCTTGGAAACCACTCTGTCCTAACTGTTGCTTCCAAGGGTCCCATGAGATGGAGGCTGCCCCTGCTTCCTGTGACACTTTCACAAGTTAGAATGGTATATCAACCATAGGCACCCAGGAAAAGCTCTCCACACAGGCCTGGTTTGGTCCATCTTGTCTACATTAAGAAGAGAGAGGCTCATTCAGACACATCTTTTCATCCTGACCAGGTTGTTTGCCACAGAAGATGACTTCTGCTCTCTCAGGTCCTTCCTGGCTGCCTACATCTTCTCCAGGGATCATTTCTGCATGGACCTTTGAGGTTCTCAGCAGGTGGAAGATCCCCTACATTCCTGTATTGTAAGACCAACTCTGTCCCTGCTCTTCTGTAAAGTTAGATTGAGGGAAAAGTAAATGCTTGGGGTTAAGAACATGTTCGATTTGGGTTAGAAATCATTCTGCTGGATGAAGAATGGTATTGGGAACCTGTGATATTTATAATAATATAGAGGTGAAATATATGTATGAAAACAGAAATCTAAGTAAGATTTGAAGGCCAGAAGGGCATTGGGCCCTTGATTGGAATACTTAGCTTTGAATTACATTCTGTACAGATGTCTCTGACAAATCCATATACAATGGCATAGGACCTTGTACCTTGGATGATTGAATGTAGAAGAGAAGATCCAGTCAAAAAGGGATAGTAGGTAGGATTAGGAAGATAGTCAGTAGGTTTAGGAAGAAGAGTGGGTATAATATTTGGACCAAAAGTTCTTTAGCAATAGGGTGTCTGTTAGAGAGTGAATGTAAATGTCAGCACATGTGAAGAGTCAGTCACAATGATGAACTGGGGAAGATATGTAGGAAAGCAGATATGAATATAGACATTAGGAAATCAGGAAAAGTATAAAGTGAGTGATAGGCTTTGACATTTTCAACAGGGTTGAGGTTGAATATATAATCTAAGGCAGAAACAAATGTGTAGTCACCAATAGGATTGACATTTGAGAGCATTAGGCAACCTGGACAAGGATGGTTTTAGTAATCCATGCTAACTTTCCAATTAGGCTTTGGTACAATCATAAGTGTGACCTTTGCATTTTGTGTCCAGAATATCACTGTGATAAAATATATATGTAGATCAGGTGACATGAGTATTTCTTCAACTATTTTTGAGAGCAATGTATTGAAGACGTATAAATTAGCATTCCGGGGTACAAATAGGTATACCCAGGGTCTATGAGTATAGAGATAATGCATGAATAGACCACACTGTGAATAAAGAATATAACTGTTTCCGATTTAAATAATGGATTGAATTGATATCTGAAAATATATAGGAAATCTTATATTGATACAGGGTCATTCATTCCAACCAGTTATATATCTAATGGTAATATTAGGGTGATGGTTTACCATGAGGGGTGTGTGAGTTTTGGTTCCAAAGTGATTAAGGAAATCCAAAATAATATGCTTGGAAAGAAGTCTCATGAAAAGACCAGTCAAGAAACATGGAGGAATACATGTGTTCTGAAGCAGGATTTGATTGAAAGTGAACCAAATGCCTAGAAATTTGTGAACATGAGGATGAAATATATATCCTATGATGTGCATCAACTGAAGAAATAGTAATGTGCCAGTGTTGAATAAAAATAAATGTCCAAATACACATCATGTCCCATAGGAGTCTACTTGCATTGATGTTAAATAGGGTCAGTTACTGAAGAGTGTTAGGATTTCTATTCACCATTCACTGAAGTTAGTTTTCAGTACTAGGAAACAAATACGTATTTCAGGTGGATGAATATTTCTGAGAATAAGCTTGTGAAAAGTTGATTATAAATCCACATACATGAACATGAATTTAGGGAGTGTAAAATAAGACACATATATTTTATATTTTGAAAAATCTGGAGAGTGTGTGTGTGTCTATATACATAGATATATATATACAAACACAAACACAGAGACATTAAGAAGTAAAAATATATATGCCAATTGAAATTCATCATGAAATATATATCATTTAAAGATCCAAAAATATTTATTTTACTGAACATGGATGTATGTATCATGTTGTTCAAGTAGGAAGCTCACCCATAGGTTGATTTTCAGTTCAAACAGCATTTAGGAGGAGTGATTTCTTCTCACAGATTGTATCTGCCAAGTCAGCCACCTCAAAAGAATGTAGCTGGGAAACCAGGTAGGATTTTGTATGTGCATGTAAAAAGACATGTGCTGAATAGGCTGCAAAGAAAGGGAGACAGGAATTCACATATTTGTTAAGTTTAAAAACACATGGAGATCAATTACATTGGACTAGATTCATAACATGTACCCTTTATAATTCAAAAGGCCTGTCCAACTACGCCTCATCCCTCCTCTGAACTGCTAGTATTTTTATTCTGTTTTGGTTATTTTTCTCTATCATATTATAATTTGTAGTCAGAGTCTAGTAGGGTTTGGGTTAGTGTCAGGGATTCAGTTTTTGGAATGGAAAATAGGAAAATAAATCCAATGTTTATGCAAATATGTTCTACACAAAATCTTCCCACAATCATCCAGAAAAATGCCTTGACAATACCTTTGCCCCATGTAAGACGCAATTCCAGAAGAAGAGTTAGAAAATCATTGAATACATACGTGGAATGAAAAATGCTCAGGAGTTCACAACTTTGGAGGTGGTAGAGGAGTTTCCAGAAGTAAGGGACAGGATAAACACTCCACAAACATGGAGCTCTGCTGGCCTAAATACTTCTTGAGAAACTGCCTCTGAGAATGGGCTTTTGAAATATATGTTGTTGTCAGGAGCTTTAGCTTCTTTTGTAGTGAGACCATCAAAGCTGGGTCTTCATCTATGTGACCTGGAGGATATGGTTTCTGATTTTCCAATGAACATGAGGCAGAAGTGCTGAATTCTCTCTTTGTAGGTAAACTGTGGCCATTGGGGGCTAAGTGTCTCCCCCTGGGGACTCTGAAGCCATTTGGTCATCCTCCACTTTTCGTGGTGTTTCTTGCTGCTGCACTAGGAGTTTGGTATTTGCTTCACGAAATACAAGGAGTTTAACTGGGACACAGTGCTGGAGGGAGTTCTGTCACGTGTGGTGGGTCAGGGTCCTAGGAGAATGCACCAACCATGATTCTATCTTACAGAGCGTGGCCCCTTGACCATAGCAACCTGATTCTGAACATTGTTCTGAAACCTCTTCATGTAACAAGATGCCTTTACATATAAGGGTCTGCTGGGTGCACCATGTCAGTCACAAGCCATTTGGAAGCCCATCGCAGATCCACATGGCCCCACCACAGATGTTTTATCACACACCTGCACACCACTGCTCTAGGCCCACTACTCAGCAGGCCCCACCATACTGGCATCTCTGTTCTTCATCATTTTCATGAAACCCGTCAATCAAGGCACCTGTCTGGTACACTCATGATCAGCAACAGGACATCCAAAGGTTCTCCAGTGCCACCTGGTCATGGGAATTTCAAAGATTGCATGGTATTTATCTAGCCGTTTTTAAAGGATGAAGTTGGAGGCACTGTGGGTTTCCATTCATTCAGGAACCATTAAATGGTGAGAAAGATCATTTCAATGAAATCTCTGGAGAACTCTAACAAACAAGGCTTCCCAAAGAGTGGCCAAAACGTCACATGAAACCAGGCCCACTGAGGTGTACAATGTGAGGTCCATGTGTGTTTTGACTCTCAACTATGGCTGCCAGGTCTTTAAGAATAAAATCATGTGATATCCTGGCTGAGATTCCCAGTGTTCTGTGGAAAGTCACCCTGGGCTTCGATCTCAGTTTCCAGGGGGGGCTCTCATGAGTGGCCTCGGAAAATCCCAACTCAATTCATGGCAATACTTCTCTGAGTTCAGTTCCAGAACTCAGTCTCCAAGGGAATCACACCAGAGTTCAAGCCCAGGCGGACCCAGTCCTCTCTTCCACCGCCACACAAATGACCACAATTCAAACCAAAACACTGCCAAAAGGCCCTCATCTTCTTCCATATAGACAATACTCATAACCTCTGGCTGGAGGTTTCCATGAGGGGCGCAGCCTAAGACAGTGTCCACAATAAGCTCCCTTGCCCATCATTTGCCTAATGTCAGGGTGGCCTGGACACCCTTCCTTTGAACCAGGAGTGATCAAATAGGCCTGCCTTTAATACTGCTCAGCTTCTCCGCTTGGAGGCCTGCTGATCTTGGGGTATAGATTCTTTGTGTGAATTGGAGTCATGAGAAAACCCAAGCACATAATGGCTAGCCTCTGCAGGGCTTTGAAAAACTCATTTGACCCAAAGGATCCCTATTCTCACTTGATGGAGTACAGGAACCTTACAGAGGAAGGCAAGAGACTTCATCCACATTGACTGCTTTTTTGCCATATTGGCTATGGATGCACATATGGGATCTTTCTTGAGATCCATCAGGTGCTGACAATCTAAGCCACAGCCTTACACAGGGCCAAGAGGCTGATTCAGACACATCCCTTTGCAAAGCAATTAAGAAAAGAGCCACAAGTGATGCCCGTTCGTTTGCATTTGAAAACTGTTTTCTTCAGGCTTCACAAAGGGGTGTCCTGAGGCAAAGACCTTGCTGACATCCAGGGAAACAGAACAATAGGTAAGCAAAAGGCCCAAAGCAGGGTTTCTCCACTGAGACTTTAATGGGCCCACTGATATCTGAGTTTTCTGAGATGCTCACTATTCATTTCAGCTATCTAGTACATGGCAATGTCACCAAGCTTGGAGGTGGTACATATCTTGGACACAAAACCATGAGCCTATTCTTAAGAGTGGCCAGAATTCAGGAAAATACCAGAAATTTAGGAAGATAGTAGGTTTTGCTCATGGATAAGGCAAGCCCCAGTCCATTCATAAATTGGGCAGGATGAATGCTGGAAGCTTTCTACTAGACAGGACACATCCATTGATGCATTCTCTTTTCTAATGTCTACAACCACGGACACAGTGCGATACACAGACATAGCAACACTCACCTTGTCAAAAGACTTGCTAGAAACAGTCCACTCGAAACCAAACAAACTGCCTTTCCTAGCACTTCTCAGAACATGAGACCAAACCACAGACTCACACCCACACCCACAAAGCCAACTCCTTCCCCCCAAGTAGGTCTGTGACTACCCGCAGTGTCCTCTGACTGGTGGGCCATACTATGTTCCCCCGAAATGGCCTGTCCTGTCTCAGATCTGGACTCCTTGGCCAATTCTGTGAAGTTATCAGGAGCCAGGGGTGAGCCACTACCTGCTTTCTCAGGAAAGACCCCCTTCAGAGCTTCCTTGGCAATTGGCCATCCTCACATCTGGGGGTACCAAGAAAGACTGACTCTGTCCTCGGTAAATCCAAACAAGTGAGCCCACTGGGACTGGCACTGGGACTGCCTCTGGGTGCCTGGCTTCCTGGATCCCAAGTTCAGAGAGTTCCATCACCAAGGAAGTGTGGTGAGGTCACTTCCTTCAGGAACTGAATGAGGTCACTGCCTTGGAAACCACTCTGTCCTAACTGTTGCTTCCAAGGGTCCCATGAGATGGAGGCTGCCCCTGCTTCCTGTGACACTTTCACAAGTTAGAATGGTATATCAGCCATAGGCACCCAGGAAAAGGTCTCCACACAGGCCTGGTTTGGTCCATCTTGTCTACATTAAGAAGAGAGAGGCTCATTCAGACACATCTTGTCATCCTGACCAGGTTTTTTGCCACAGAAAATGACTTCTGCTCTCTCAGGTCCTTCCTGGCTGCCTACATCTTCTCCAGGGATCATTTCTGCATGGACCTTTGAGGTTCTAAGCAGGTGGAAGATCCCCTATATTACTGTATTGTAAGACCAACTCTGTCCCTGCTCTTCTTAAAGTTAGATTGAGGGAAAAGTAAATGCTTGGGGTTAAGAACATGTTCGATTTGGGTTAGAAATCATTCTGCTGGATGAAGAATGGTATTGGGAACCTGTGATATTTATAATAATATAGAGGTGAAATATTTGTATGAAAACAGAAATCTAAGTAAGATTTGAAGGCCAGAAGGGCATTGGGCCCTTGATTGAAATACTTAGCTTTGAATTACATTCTGTACAGATGTCTCTGACAAATCCATATACAATGGCATAGGACCTTGTACCTTGGATGATTGAATGTAGAAGAGAAGATCCAGTCAAAAAGGGATAGTAGGTAGGATTAGGAAGATAGTCAGTAGGTTTAGGAAGAAGAGTGGGTATAATATTTGGACCAATAGTTCTTTAGCAATAGGGTGTCTGTTAGAGAGTGAATGTAAATGTCCGCACATGTGAAGAGTCAGTCACAATGATGAACTGGGGAAGATATGTAGGAAAGCAGATATGAATATAGACATTAGGAAATCAGGAAAAGTATAAAGTGAGTGATAGGCTTTGACTTTTTCAACAGGGTTGAGGTTGAATATATAATCTAAGGCAGAAACAAATGTGTAGTCACCAATACGATTGACATTTGAGAGCATTAGGCAACCTGGACAAGGATGGTTTTAGTAATCCATGCTAACTTTCCAATTAGGCTTTGGTACAATCATAAGTGTGACCTTTGCATTTTGTGTCCAGAATATCACTGTGATAAAATATATATGTAGATCAGGTGACAAAAATATTCTTCAAATATTTTTGGGAGCAATGTATTGAAGACGTATAAATTAGCATTCGGGGGTACAAATAGGTATGCCCAGGGTCTATGAGTATAGAGATAATGCATGAATAGACCACACTGTGAATAAAGAATATAACTGTTTCCAATTTAAATAATGGATTGAATTGATATCTGAAAATATATAGGAAATCTTATATTGATACAGGATCATTCATTCCAACCAGTTATACATCTAATGGTAATATTAGGGTGATGGTTTACCATGAGGGGTGTGTGAGTTTTGGTTCCAAAGTGATTATGGAAATCCAAAATAATATGCTTGGAAAGAAGTCTCATGAAAAGACCAGTCAAGAAACATAGAGGAATACATGTGTTCTGAAGCAGAATTTGATGGAAAGTGAACCAAATGCCTAGAAATTTGTGAACATGAGGATGAAATATATATCCTATGATGTGCATCAACTGAAGAAATAGTAATGTACCAGTGTTGAATAAAAATAAATGTCCAAATACACATCATGTCCCATAGGAGTCTACTTGCATTGATGTTAAATAGGGTCAGTTACTGAAGAAATGTTAGGATTTCTATTCACCATTTACTGAAGTTAGTTTTCAGTACTAGGAAACAAATACGTATTTCAGGTGGATGAATATTTCTGAGAATAATCTTGTGAAAAGTTGATTATAAATCCACATTCATGAACATGAATTTAGGGAGTGTAAAATAAGACACATATATTTTATATTTTGAAAAATCTGGAGAGTGTGTGTGTGTATATATACATAGATATATATTCACAAATACAAACACAGAGACATTAAGAAGTAAAAATATATATGCCAATTGAAATTCATCATGAAATATATATCATTTAAAGATCCAAAAATATTTATTTTACTGAACATGGATGTATGTATCATGTTGTTCAAGTAGGAAGCTCACCCATAGGTTGATTTTCAGTTCAAACAGCATTTAGGAGGAGTGATTTCTTCTCACAGATTGTATCTGCCAAGTCAGCCACCTCAAAAGAATGTAGCTGGGAAACCAGGTAGGATTCTGTATGTGCATGTAAAAAGACATGTGCTGAATAGGCTGCAAAGAAAAAGAGACAGGAATTCACATATTTGTTAAGTTTAAAAACACATGGAGATCTATTACATTGGACTGGATTCATAACATGTACCCTTTATAATTCCAAAGGGCTGTCCAACTACGCCTCATCCCTCCTCTGAACTGCTAGTATTTTTATTCTGTTTGGGTTATTTTTCTCTATCATATTATGATTCGTAGTCAGAGTCTAGTAGGGTATGGGTTAGTGTCAGGGATTCAGTTTTTGGAATGGAAAATAGGAAAATAAATCCAGTGTTTATGCAAATATGTTCTCCACAAAATCTTCCCACAATCATCCAGAAAAATGCCTTGACAATACCCTTGCCCCATGTAAGACGCAATTCGAGAAGAAGAGTTAGAAAATCATTGAATACATATGTGGAATGAAAAATGCTCAGGAGTGCACAAGTTTGGAGGTGGTAGAGGAATTTCCAGAAGTAAGGGACAGGAGAAACACTCCACAAACATGGAGCTCTGCTGGCCTAAAGACTTCTTGAGAAACTGCCTCTGAGAATGGGCTTTTGAAATATATGTTGTTGTCAGGAGCTTTAGCTTCTTTTGTAGTGAGACCATCAAAGCTGGGTCTTCATCTATGTGACCTGGAGGATATGGTTTCTGATTATCCAATGAACATGAGGCAGAAGTGCTGAATTCTCTCTTTGTAGGTAAACTGTGGGCATTGGGGGCTAAGTGTCTCCCCGTGGGGACTCTGAAGCCATTTGGTCATCCTCCACTTTTCGTGGTGTTTCTTGCTGCTGCACTAGGAGTTTGGTATTTGCTTCACGAAATACAAGGAGTTTAACTGGGACACAGTGATGGAGGGAGTTCTGTCACGTGTGGTGGGTCAGGGTCCTAGGAGAATGCACCAACCATGATTCTATCTTACAGAGCGTGGCCCCTTGACCATAGCAACCTGATTCTGAACATTGTTCTGAAACCTCTTCATATAACAAGATGCCTTTACATATAAGGGTCTGCTGGGTGCACCATGTCAGTCACAAGCCATTTGGAAGCCCATCGCAGATCCACATGGCCCCACCACAGATGTTTTATCACACACCTGCACACCACTGCTCTAGGCCCACTACTCAGCAGGCCCCACCATACTGGCATCTCTGTTCTTCATCATTTTCATGAAACCCGTCAATCAAGGCACCTGTCTGGTACACTCATGATCAGCAACAGGACATCCAAAGGTTCTCCAGTGCCACCTGGTCACGGGAATTTCAAAGATTGCATGGTATTTATCTAGCCGTTTTTAAAGGATGAAGTTGGAGGCACTGTGGGTTTCCATTCATTCAGGAACCATTAAATGGTGAGAAAGATCATTTCAATGAAATCTCTGGAGAACTCTAACAAACAAGGCTTCCCAAAGAGTGGCCAAAACGTCACATGAAACCAGGCCCACTGAGGTGTACAATGTGAGGTCCATGTGTGTTTTGACTCTCAACTATGGCTGCCAGGTCTTTAAGAATAAAATCATGTGATATCCTGGCTGAGATTCCCAGTGTTCTGTGGAAAGTCACCCTGGGCTTCGATCTCAGTTTCCAGGGGGGGCTCTCATGAGTGGCCTCGGAAAATCCCAACTCAATTCATGGCAATACTTCTCTGAGTTCAGTTTCAGAACTCAGTCTCCAAGGGAATCACACCAGAGTTCAAGCCCAGGCGGACCCAGTCCTCTCTTCCACCGCCACACAAATGACCACAATTCAAACCAAAACACTGCCAAAAGGCCCTCATCTTCTTCCATATAGACAATACTCATAACCTCTGGCTGGAGGTTTCCATGAGGGGCGCAGCCTAAGACAGTATCCACAATAAGCTCCCTTGCTCATCATTTGCCTAATGTCAGGGTGGCCTGGACACCCTTCCTTTGAACCAGGTGTGATCAAATAGGCCTGCCTTTAATACTGCTCAGCTTCTCCGCTTGGAGGCCTGCTGATCTTGGGGTATAGATTCTTTGTGTGAATTGGAGTCATGAGAAAACCCAAGCACATAATGGCTAGCCTCTGCAGGGCTTTGAAAAACTCATTTGACCCAAAGGATCCCTATTCTCACTTGATGGAGGACAGGAACCTTACAGAGGAAGGCAAGAGACTTCATCCACATTGACTGCTTTTTTGCCATATTGGCTATGGATGCACATATTGGATCTTTCTTGAGATCCATCAGGTGCTGACAATCTAAGCCACAGCCTTACACAGGGCCAAGAGGCTGATTCAGACACATCCCTTTGCAAAGCAATTAAGCAAAGAGCCACAAGTGATGCCCGTTCGTTTGCATTTGAAAACTGTTTTCTTCAGGCTTCACAAAGGGGTGTCCTGAGGCAAAGACCTTGCTGACATCCAGGGAAACAGAACAATAGGTAAGCAAAAGGCCCAAAGCAGGGTTTCTCCACTGAGAACTTAATGGGCCCACTGATATCTGAGTTTTCTGAGATGCTCACTATTCATTTCAGCTATCTAGTACATGGCAATGTCACCAAGCTTGGAGGTGGTACATATCTTGGACACAAAACCATGAGCCTATTCTTAAGAGTGGCCAGAATTCAGGAAAAAAACAGAAATTTAGGAAGATAGTAGGTTTTGCCCATGGATAAGGCAAGCCCCAGTCCATTCATAAATTGGGCAGGATGAATGCTGGAAGCTTTCTAGACAGGACACATCCATTGATGCATTCTCTTTTCTAATGTCTACAACCTCGGACACAGTGCGATACACAGACATAGCAACACTCGCCTTGTCAAAAGACTTGCTAGAAACAGTCCACTCCAAACCAAACAAACCGCCTTTCCTAGCTCTTCTCAGAACATAAGACCAAACCACAGACACCCACACCCTCAAAGCCACCTCCTTCCCAAAAGTAGGTCTGTGACTACCCGAAGTGTCCTCTGACTGGTGGGCTATACTATGTTCTCCCGAAATGGCCTGTCCTGTCTCAGATCTGGACTCCTTGGCCAATTCTGTGAAGTTATCAGGAGCCAGGGGTGAGCCACTACCTGCTTTCTCAGGAAAGTTCCCCTTCAGAGCTTTCTTGGCAATTGGCCATCCTCACATCTGTAGGTACCAAGAAAGACTGACTCTGTCCTTGGTAAATCCAAACAAGTGAGCCCACTGGGACTGGCAATGGGACTGCCTCTGGGTGCCTGGCTTCCTGGATCCCAAGTTCAGAGAGTTCCATCACCAAGGAAGTGTGGTGAGGTCACTTCCTTCAGGAACTGAATGAGGTCACTGCCTTGGAAACCACTCTGTCCTAACTGTTGCTTCCAAGAGTCCCATGAGATGGAGGCTGCCCCTGCTTCCTGTGACACTTTCACAAGTTAGAATGGTATATCAACCATAGGCACCCAGGAAAAGCTCTCCACACAGGCCTGGTTTGGTCCATCTTGTCTACATTAAGAAGAGAGAGGCTCATTCAGACACATCTTTTCATTCTGACCAGGTTGTTTGCCACAGAAGATGACTTCTGCTCTCTCAGGTCCTTCCTGGCTGCCTACTTCTTCTCCAGGGATCATTTCTGCATGGACCTTTGAGGTTCTCAGCAGGTGTAAGATCCCCTACATTCCTGTATTGTAAGACCAACTCTGTCCCTGCTCTTCTGTAAAGTTAGATTGAGGGAAAAGTAAATGCTTGGGGTTAAGAACATGTTCGATTTGGGTTAGAAATCATTCTGCTGGATGAAGAATGGTATTGGGAACCTGTGATATTTATAATAATATAGAGGTGAAATATATGTATGAAAACAGAAATCTAAGTAAGATTTGAAGGCCAGAAGGGCATTGGGCCCTTGATTGAAATACTTAGGTTTGAATTACATTCTGTACAGATGTCTGTGACAAATCCATATACAATGGCATAGGACCTTATACCTTGGCTGATTAAATGTAGAAGAGAAGATCCAGTCAAAAAGGGATAGTAGGTAGGATTAGGAAGATAGTCCGTAGGTTTAGGAAGAAGAGTGGGTATAATATTTGGACCAAAAGTTCTTTAGCAATAGGGTGTCTGTTAGAGAGTGAATGTAAATGTCAGCACATGTGAAGAGTCAGTCACAATGATGAACTGGGGAAGATATGTAGGAAAGCAGATATGAATATAGACATTAGGAAATCAGGAAAAGTATAAAGTGAGTGATAGGCTTTGACATTTTCAACAGGGTTGAGGTTGAATATATAATCTAAGGCAGAAACAAATGTGTAGTCACCAATAGGATTGACATTTGAGAGCATTAGGCAACCTGGACAAGGATGGTTTTAGTAATCCATGCTAACTTTCCAATTAGGCTTTGGTACAATCATAAGTGTGACCTTTGCATTTTGTGTCCAGAATATCACTGTGATAAAATATATATGTAGATCAGGTGACATGAGTATTTCTTCAACTATTTGTGGGAGCAATGTATTGAAGACGTATAAATTAGCATTCAGGGGTACAAATAGGTATACCCAGGGTCTATGAGTATAGAGATAATGCATGAATAGACCACACTGTGAATAAAGAATATAACTGGTTCCAATTTAAATAATGGATTGAATTGATATCTGAAAATATATAGGAAATCTTATATTGATACAGGATCATTCATTCCAACCAGTTATACATCTAATGGTAATATTAGGGTGATGGATTACCATGAGGGGTGTGTGAGTTTTGGTTCCAAAGTGATTATGGATATCCAAAATAATATGCTTGGAAAGAAGTCTCATGAAAAGACCAGTCAAGAAACATGGAGGAATACATGTGTTCTGAAGCAGGATTTGATGGAAAGTGAACCAAATGCCTAGAAATTTGTGAACATGAGGATGAAATATATATCCTATGATGTGCATCAACTGAAGAAATAGTAATGTGCCAGTGTTGAATAAAAATAAATGTCTAAATACACATCATGTCCCATAGGAGTCTACTTGCATTGATGTTAAACAGGGTCAGTTACTGAAGAAATGTTAGGACTTCTATTCACCATTCACTGAAGTTAGTTTTCAGTACTAGGAAACAAATACGTATTTCAGGTGGATGAATATTTCTGAGAATAATCTTGTGAAAAGTTGATTATAAATCCACATACATTAACATGAATTTAGGGAGTGTAAAATAAGACACATATATTTTATATTTTGAAAAATCTGGAGAGTGTGTGTGTGTATATATACATAGATATATATACACAAACACAGAGACATTAAGAAGTAAAAATATATATGCCAATTGAAATTCATCATGAAATATATATCATTTAAAGATCCAAAAATATTTATTTTACTGAACATGGATGTATGTATCATGTTGTTCAAGTTGGAAGCTCACCCATAGGTTGATTTTCAGTTCAAACAGCATTTAGGAGGAGTGATTTCTTCTCACAGATTGTATCTGCCAAGTCAGCCACCTCAAAAGAGTGTAGCTGGGAAACCAGGTAGGATTCTGTATGTGCATGTAAAAAGACATGTGCCGAATAGGCTGCAAAGAAAGGGAGACAGGAATTCACATATTTGTTAAGTTTAAAAACACATGGAGATCTATTACATTGGACTAGATTCATAACATGTACCCTTTATAATTCAAAAGGCCTGTCCAACTACGCCTCATGCCTCCTCTGAACTGCTAGTATTTTTATTCTGTTTGGGTTTTTTTTTCTCTATCATATTATGATTCGTAGTCAGAGTCTAGTAGGGTATGGGCTAGTGTCAGGGATTCAGTTTTTGGAATGGAAAATAGGAAAATAAATCCAATGTTTATGCAAATATGTTCTACACAAAATCTTCCCACAATCATCCAGAAAAATGCCTTGACAATACCCTTGCCCCATGTAAGACGCAATTCGAGAAGAAGTGTTAGAAAATCATTGAATACATATGTGGAATGAAAAATGCTCAGGAGTTCACAACTTTGGAGGTGGTAAAGGAGTTTCCAGAAGTAAGGGACAGGAGAAACACTCCACAAACATGGAGCTCTGCTGGCCTAAAGACTTCTTGAGAAACTGCCTCTGAGAATGGGCTTTTGAAATATATGTTGTTTTCAGGAGCTTTAGCTTCTTTTGTAGTGAGACCATCAAAGCTGGCTCTTCATCTATGTGACCTGGAGGATATGGTTTCTGATTTTCCAATGAACATGAGGCAGAAGTGCTGAATTCTCTCTTTGTAGGTAAACTGTGGCCATTGGGGGCTAAGTGTCTCCCCGTGGGGACTCTGAAGCCATTTGGTCATCCTCCACTTTTCGTGGTGTTTCTTGCTGCTGCACTAGGAGTTTGGTATTTGCTTCACGAAATACAAGGAGTTTAACTGGGACACAGTGCTGGAGGGAGTTCTGTCACGTGTGGTGGGTCAGGGTCCTAGGAGAATGCACCAACCATGATTCTATCTTACAGAGCGTGGCCCCTTGACCATAGCAACCTGATTCTGAACATTGTTCTGAAACCTCTTCATGTAACAAGATGCCTTTACATATAAGGGTCTGCTGGGTGCACCATGTCAGTCACAAGCCATTTGGAAGCCCATCGCAGATCCACATGGCCCCACCACAGATGTTTTATCACACACCTGCACACCACTGCTCTAGGCCCACTACTCAGCAGGCCCCACCATACTGGCATCTCTGTTCTTCATCATTTTCATGAAACCCGTCAATCAAGGCACCTGTCTGGTACACTCATGATCAGCAACAGGACATCCAAAGGTTCTCCAGTGCCACCTGGTCATGGGAATTTCAAAGATTGCATGGTATTTATCTAGCCGTTTTTAAAGGATGAAGTTGGAGGCACTGTGGGTTTCCATTCATTCAGGAACCATTAAATGGTGAGAAAGATCATTTCAATGAAATCTCTGGAGAACTCTAACAAACAAGGCTTCCCAAAGAGTGGCCAAAACGTCACATGAAACCAGGCCCACTGAGGTGTACAATGTGAGGTCCATGTGTGTTTTGACTCTCAACTATGGCTGCCAGGTCTCTAAGAATAAAATCATGTGATATCCTGGCTGAGATTCCCAGTGTTCTGTGGAAAGTCACCCTGGGCTTCGATCTCAGTTTCCAGGGGGGGCTCTCATGAGTGGCCTCGGAAAATCCCAACTCAATTCATGGCAATACTTCTCTGAGTTCAGTTCCAGAACTCAGTCTCCAAGGGAATCACACCAGAGTTCAAGCCCAGGCGGACCCAGTCCTCTCTTCCACCGCCACACAAATGACCACAATTCAAACCAAAACACTGCCAAAAGGCCCTCATCTTCTTCCATATAGACAATACTCATAACCTCTGGCTGGAGGTTTCCATGAGGGGCGCAGCCTAAGACAGTGTCCACAATAAGCTCCCTTGCCCATCATTTGCCTAATGTCAGGGTGGCCTGGACACCCTTCCTTTGAACCAGGAGTGATCAAATAGTCCTGCCTTTAATACTGCTCAGCTTCTCCGCTTGGAGGCCTGCTGATCTTGGGGTATAGATTCTTTGTGTGAATTGGAGTCATGAGAAAACCCAAGCACATAATGGCTAGCCTCTGCAGGGCTTTGAAAAACTCATTTGACCCAAAGGATCCCTATTCTCACTTGATGGAAGACAGGAACCTTACAGAGGAAGGCAAGAGACTTCATCCACATTGACTGCTTTTTTGCCATATTGGCTATGGATGCACATATGGGATCTTTCTTGAGATCCATCAGGTGCTGACAATCTAAGCCACAGCCTTACACAGGGCCAAGAGGCTGATTCAGACACATCCCTTTGCAAAGCAATTAAGCAAAGAGTCACAAGTGATGCCCGATCGTTTGCATTTGAAAACTGTTTTCTTCAGGCTTCACAAAGGGGTGTCCTGAGGCAAAGACCTTGCTGACATCCAGGGAAACAGAACAATAGGTAAGCAAAAGGCCCAAAGCAGGGTTTCTCCACTGAGACTTTAATGGGCCCACTGATATCTGAGTTTTCTGAGATGCTCACTATTCTTTTCAGCTATCTAGTACATGGCAATGTCACCAAGCTTGGAGGTGGTACATATCTTGGACACAAAACCATGAGCCTATTCTTAAGAGTGGCCAGAATTCAGGAAAAAACCAGAAATTTAGGAAGATAGTAGGTTTTGCCCATGGATAAGGCAAGCCCCAGTCCATTCATAAATTGGGCAGGATGAATGCTGGAAGCTTTCTACTAGACAGGACACATCCATTGATGCATTCTCTTTTCTAATGTCTACAACCACGGACACAGTGCGATACACAGACATAGCAACACTCGCCTTGTCAAAAGACTTGCTAGAAACAGTCCACTCCAAACCAAACAAACCGCCTTTCCTATCTCTTCTCAGAACATGAGACCAAACCACAGACTCACACCCACACCCACAAAGCCACCTCCTTCCCCCAAGTAGGTCTGTGACTACCTGCATTGTCCTCTGACTGGTGGGCCATACTATGTTCCCCCGAAATGGCCTGTCCTGTATCAGATCTGGACTCCTTGGCCAATTCTGTGAAGTTATCAGGAGCCAGGGGTGAGCCACTACCTGCTTTCTCAGGAAAGACCCCCTTCAGAGCTTTCTTGGAAATTGGCCATCCTCACATCTGTAGGTACCAAGAAAGACTGACTCTGTCCTCGGTAAATCTAAACAATGAGCCCACTGGGACTGGCACTGGGACTCCCTCTGGGTGCCTGGCTTCCTAGATCCCAAGTTCAGAGATTTCCATCACCAAGGAAGTGTGGTGAGGTCACTTCCTTCAGGAACTGAATGAGGTCACTGCCTTGGAAACCACTCTGTTGCTTCCAAGGGTCCCATGAGATGGAGACTGCCCCCTGCTTCCTGTGACACTTTCACAAGTTTGAATGGTATATCAACCATAGACACCCAGGAAAAGCTCTCCACACAGGCCTGGTTTGGTCCATATTGTCTACATTAAGAAGAGAGAGGCTCATTCAGACACATCTTTTCATCCTGACCAGGTTGTTTGCCACAGAAGATGACTTCTGCTCTCTCAGGTCCTTCCTGGCTGCCTACATCTTCTCCAGGGATCATTTCTGCATGGACCTTTGAGGTTTTCAGCAGGTGGAAGATCCCCTACATTCCTGTATTGTAAGACCAACTCTGTCCCTGCTCTTCTGTAAAGTTAGATTGAGGGAAAAGTAAATGCTTGGGGTTAAGAACATGTTCGATTTGGGTTAGAAATCATTCTGCTGGATGAAGAATGGTATTGGGAACCTGTGATATTTATAATAATATAGAGGTGAAATATATGTATGAAAACAGAAATCTAAGTAAGATTTGAAGGCCAGAATGGCATTGGGCCCTTGATTGAAATACTTAGCTTTGAATTACATTCTGTACAGATGTCTCTGACAAATCCATATACAATGGCATAGGACCTTGTACCTTGGATGATTGAATGTAGAAGAGAAGATCCAGTCAAAAAGGGATAGTAGGTAGGATTAGGAAGATAGTCAGTACGTTTAGGAAGAAGAGTGTGTATAATATTTGGACCAAAAGTTCTTTAGCAATAGGGTGTCTGTTAGAGAGTGAATGTAAATGTGAGCACATGTGAAGAGTCAGTCACAATGATGAACTGGGGAAGATATGTAGGAAAGCAGATATGAATATAGCCATTAGGAAATCAGGAAAAGTATAAATTGAGTGATAGGATTTGACATTTTCAACAGGGTTGATGTTGAATATATAATCTAAGGCAGAAACAAATGTGTAGTCACCAATAGGATTGACATTTGAGAGCATTAGGCAACATGGACAAGGATGGTTTTAGTAATCCATGCTAACTTTCCAATTAGGCTTTGGTACAATCATAAGTGTGACCTTTGCATTTTGTGTCCAGAATATCACTGTGATAAAATATATATGTAGATCAGGTGACATGAGTATTTCTTCAACTATTTTTGGGAGCAATGTATTGAAGACGTATAAATTAGCATTCGGGGGTACAAATAGGTATACCCAGGGTCTATGAGTATAGAGATAATGCATGAATAGACCACACTGTGAATAAAGAATATAACTGGTTCCAATTTAAATAATGGATTGAATTGATATCTGAAAATATATAGGAAATCTTATATTGATACAGGATCATTCATTCCAACCAGTTATACATCTAATGGTAATATTAGGGTGATGGTTTACCATGAGGGGTGTGTGAGTTTTGGTTCCAAAGTGATTATAGAAATCCAAAATAATATGCTTGGAAAGAAGTCTCATGAAAAGACCAGTCAAGAAACATGGAGGAATACATGTGTTCTGAAGTAGGATTAGATGGAAAGTGAACCAAATGCCTAGAAATTTGTGAACATGAGGATGAAATATATATCTTATCATATGCATCAACTGAAGAAATAGTAATGTGCCAGTGTTGAATAAAAATAAATGTCCAAATACACATCATGTCCCATAGGAGTCTACTTGCATTGATGTTAAACAGGGTCAGTTACTGAAGAAATGTTAGGACTTCTATTCACCATTCACTGAAGTTAGTTTTCAGTACTAGGAAACAAATACGTATTTCAGGTGGATGAATATTTCTGAGAATAATCTTGTGAAAAGTTGATTATAAATCCACATACATGAAAATGAATTTAGGGAGTGTAAAATAAGACACATATATTTTATATTTTGAAAAATCTGGAGAGTGTGTGTGTGTATATATACATAGATATATATACACAAACACAAACACAGAGACATTAAGAAGTAAAAATATATATGCCAATTGAAATTCATCATGAAATATATATCATTTAAAGATCCAAAAATATTGATTTTACTGAACATGGATGTATGTATCATGTTGTTCAAGTAGGAAGCTCACCCATAGGTTGATTTTCAGTTCAAACAGCATTTAGGAGGAGTGATTTCTTCTCAGATTGTATCTGCCAAGTCAGCCACCTCAAAAGAATGTAGCTGGGAAACCAGGTATGATTCTGTATGTGCATGTAAAAAGACATGTGCTGAATAGGCTGGAAAGAAAGGGAGACAGGAATTCACATATTTGTTAAGTTTAAAAACACATGGAGATCTATTACATTGGACTAGATTCATAACATGTACCCTATATAATTCAAAAGGCCTGTCCAACTACGCCTCATGCCTCCTCTGAACTGCTAGTATTTTTATTCTGTTTGGGTTATTTTTCTCTATCATATTATGATTTGTAGTCAGAGTCTAGTAGGGTATGGGCTAGTGTCAGGGATTCAGTTTTTGGAATGGAAAATAGGAAAATAAATCCAATGTTTATGCAAATATGTTCTCCACAAAATCTTCCCACAATCATCCAGAAAAATGCCTTGACAATACCCTTGCCCCATGTAAGACGCAATTCGAGAAGAAGAGTTAAAAAATCATTGAATACATATGTGGAATGAAAAATGCTCAGGAGTTCACAACTTTGGAGGTGGTAGAGGAGTTTCCAGAAGTAAGGGACAGGATAAACACTCCACAAACATGGAGCTCTGCTGGCCTAAAGACTTCTTGAGAAACTGCCTCTGAGAATGGGCTTTTGAAATATATGTTGTTGTCAGGAGCTTTAGCTTCTTTTGTAGTGAGACCATCAAAGCTGGGTCTTCATCTATGTGACCTGGAGGATATGGTTTCTGATTTTCCAATGAACATGAGGCAGAAGTGCTGAATTCTCTCTTTGTAGGTAAACTGTGGCCATTGGGGGCTAAGTGTCTCCCCGTGGGGACTCTGAAGCCATTTGGTCATCCTCCACTTTTCGTGGTGTTTCTTGCTGCTGCACTAGGAGTTTGGTATTTGCTTCACGAAATACAAGGAGTTTAACTGGGACACAGTGCTGGAGGGAGTTCTATCACGTGTGGTGGGTCAGGGTCCTAGGAGAATGCACCAACCATGATTCTATCTTACAGAGCGTGGCCCCTTGACCATAGCAACCTGATTCTGAACATTGTTCTGAAACCTCTTCATATAACAAGATGGTTTACATATAAGGGTCTGCTGGGTGCACCATGTCAGTCACAAGCCATTTGGAAGCCCATCGCAGATCCACATGGCCCCACCACAGATGTTTTATCACACACCTGCACACACCACTGCTCTAGGCCCACTACTCAGCAGGCCCCACCATACTGGCATCTCTGTTCTTCATCATTTTCATGAAACCCGTCAATCAAGGCACCTGTCTGGTACACTCATGATCAGCAACAGGACATCCAAAGGTTCTCCAGTGCCACCTGGTCATGGGAATTTCAAAGATTGCATGGTATTTATCTAGCCGTTTTTAAAGGATGAAGTTGGAGGCACTGTGGGTTTCCATTCATTCAGGAACCATTAAATGGTGAGAAAGATCATTTCAATGAAATCTCTGGAGAACTCTAACAAACAAGGCTTCCCAAAGAGTGGCCAAAACGTCACATGAAACCAGGCCCACTGAGGTGTACAATGTGAGGTCCATGTGTGTTTTGACTCTCAACTATGGCTGCCAGGTCTCTAAGAATAAAATCATGTGATATCCTGGCTGAGATTCCCAGTGTTCTGTGGAAAGTCACCCTGGGCTTCGATCTCAGTTTCCAGGGGGGGCTCTCATGAGTGGCCTCGGAAAATCCCAACTCAATTCATGGCAATACTTCTCTGAGTTCAGTTCCAGAACTCAGTCTCCAAGGGAATCACACCAGAGTTCAAGCCCAGGCGGACCCAGTCCTCTCTTCCACCGCCACACTAATGACCACAATTCAAACCAAAACACTGCCAAAAGGCCCTCATCTTCTTCCATATAGACAATACTCATAACCTCTGGCTGGAGGTTTCCATGAGGGGCGCAGCCTAAGACAGTATCCACAATAAGCTCCCTTGCTCATCGTTTGCCTAATGTCAGGGTGGCCTGGACACCCTTCCTTTGAACCAGGAGTGATCAAATAGGCCTGCCTTTAATACTGCTCAGCTTCTCCGCTTGGAGGCCTGCTGATCTTGGGGTATAGATTCTTTGTGTGAATTGGAGTCATGAGAAAACCCAAGCACATAATGGCTAGCCTCTGCAGGGCTTTGAAAAACTCATTTGACCCAAAGGATCCCTATTCTCACTTGATGGAGGACAGGAACCTTACAGAGGAAGGCAAGAGACTTCATCCACATTGACTGCTTTTTTGCCATATTGCCTATGGATGCACATATGGGATCTTTCTTGAGATCCATCAGGTGCTGACAATCTAAGCCACAGCCTTACACAGGGCCAAGAGGCTGATTCAGACACATCCCTTTGCAAAGCAATTAAGCAAAGAGCCACAAGTGATGCCCGTTCGTTTGCATTTGAAAACTGTTTTCTTCAGGCTTCACAAAGGGGTGTCCTGAGGCAAAGACCTTGCTGACATCCAGGGAAACAGAACAATAGGTAAGCAAAAGGCCCAAAGCAGGGTTTCTCCACTGAGACTTTAATGGGCCCACTGATATCTGAGTTTTCTGAGATGCTCACTATTCACTTCAGCTATCTAGTACATGGCAATGTCACCAAGCTTGGAGGTGGTACATATCTTGGACACAAAACCATGAGCCTATTCTTAAGAGTGGCCAGAATTCAGGAAAAAACCAGAAATTTAGGAAGATAGTAGGTTTTGCCCATGGATAAGGCAAGCCCCAGTCCATTCATAAATTGGGCAGGATGAATGCTGGAAGCTTTCTACTAGACAGGACACATCCATTGATGCATTCTCTTTTCTAATGTCTACAACCACGGACACAATGCGATACACAGACATAGCAACACTCGCCTTGTCAAAAGACTTGCTAGAAACAGTCCACTCCAAACCAAACAAACCGCCTTTCCTAGCTCTTCTCAGAACATGAGACCAAACCACAGACTCACACCCACACCCACAAAGCCACCTCCTTCCCCAAGTAGGTCTGTGACTACCTGCAGTGTCCTCTGACAGGTGGGCCATACTATGTTCCCCCGGAATGGCCTGTCCTGTCTCAGATCTGGACTCCTTGGCCAATTCTGTGAAGTTATCAGGAGCCAGGGGTGAGCCACTACCTGCTTTCTCAGGAAAGACCCCCTTCAGAGCTTTCTTGGCAATTGGCCATCCTCACATCTGTAGGTACCAAGAAAGACTGACTCTGTCCTTGGTAAATCCAAAGAAGTGAGCCCACTGGGACTGGCACTGGGACTGCCTCTGGGTGCCTGGCTTCCTGGATCCCAAGTTCAGAGAGTTCCATCACCAAGGAAGTGTGGTGAGGTCACTTCCTTCAGGAACTGAATGAGGTCACTGCCTTGGAAACCACTCTGTCCTAACTGTTGCTTCCAAGGGTCCCATGAGATGGAGGCTGCCCCTGCTTCCTGTGACAATTTCAAAAGTTAGAATGGTATATCAACCATAGGCACCCAGGAAAAGCTCTCCACACAGGCCTGGTTTGGTCCATCTTGTCTACATTAAGAAGAGAGAGGCTCATTCAGACACATCTTTTCATCCTGACCAGGTTGTTTGCCACAGAAGATGACTTCTGCTCTCTCAGGTCCTTCCTGGCTGCCTACATCTTCTCCAGGGATCATTTCTGCATGGACCTTTGAGGTTCTCAGCAGGTGGAAGATCCCCTACATTCCTGTATTGTAAGACAAACTCTGTCCCTGCTCTTCTGTAAAGTTAGATTGAGAAAAAAGTAAATGCTTGGGGTTAAGAACATGTTCGATTTGGGTTAGAAATCATTCTGCTGGATGAAGAATGGTATTGGGAACCTGTGATATTTATAATAATATAGAGGTGAAATATATGTATGAAAACAGAAATCTAAGTAAGATTTGAAGGCCAGAAGGGCATTGGGCCCTTGATTGAAATACTTAGCTTTGAATTACATTCTGTACAGATGTCTCTGACAAATCCATATACAATGGCATAGGACCTTGTACCTTGATGATTGAATGTAGAAGAGAAGATCCAGTCAAAAAGAAATAGGAGTTAGGATTAGGAAGATAGTCAGTAGGTTGAGGAAGAAGAGTGGGTATAATATTTAGACCAAAAGTTCTTTAGCAATAGGGTGTCTGTTAGAGAGTGAATGTAAATGTCAGCACATGTGAAGAGTCAGTCACAATGATGAACTGGGGAAGATATGTAGGAAAGCAGATATGAATATAGACATTAGGAAATCAGGAAAAGTATAAAGTGAGTGATGAGATTTGACATTTTCAACAGGGTTGAGGTTGAATATATAATCTAAGGCAGAAACAAATGTGTAGTCACCAATAGGATTGACATTTGAGAGCATTAGGCAACCTGGACAAGGATGGTTTTAGTAATCCATGCTAACTTTCCAATTAGGCTTTGGTACAATCATAAGTGTGACCTTTGCATTTTGTGTCCAGAATATCACTGTGATAAAATATATATGTAGATCAGGTGACATGAGTATTTCTTCAACTATTTTTGGGAGCAATGTATTGAAGACGTATAAATTAGCATTCGGGGGTACAAATAGGTATACCCAGGGTCTATGAGTATAGAGATAATGCATGAATAGACCACACTGTGAATAAAGAATATAACTGGTTCCAATTCAAATAATGGATTGAATTGATATCTGAAAATATATAGGAAATCTTATATTGATACAGGATCATTCATTCCAACCAGTTATACATCTAATGGTAATATTAGGGTGATGGTTTACCATGAGGGGTGTGTGAGTTTTGGTTCCAAAGTGATTAAGGAAATCCAAAATAATATGCTTGGAAAGAAGTCTCATGAAAAGACCAGTCAAGAAACATGGAGGAATACATGTGTTCTGAAGCAGGATTTGATGGAAAGTGAACCAAATGCCTAGAAATTTGTGAACATGAGGATGAAATATATATCCTATGATGTGCATCAACTGAAGAAATAGTAATGTGCCAGTGTTGAATAAAAATAAATGTCCAAATACACATCATGTCCCATAGAAGTCTACTTGCATTGATGTTAAACAGGGTCAGTTACTGAAGAAATGTTAGGACTTCTATTCACCATTCACAGAAGTTAGTTTTCAGTACTAGGAAACAAATACGTATTTCAGGTGGATGAATATTTCTGAGAATAATCTTGTGAAAAGTTGATTATAAATCCACATACATGAACATGAATTTAGGGAGTGTAAAATAAGACACATATATTTTATGTTTTGAAAAATCTAGAGAGTGTGTGTGTGTATATATACATAGATATATATACACAAACACAAACACAGAGACATTAAGAAGTAAAAATATATATGCCAATTTAAATTCATCATGAAATATATATGATTTAAAGATCCAAAAATATTTATTTTACTGAACATGGATGTATGTATCATGTTGTTCAAGTAGGAAGCTCACCCATAGGTTGAATTTCAGTTCAAACAGCATTTAGGAGGAGTGATTTCTTCTCACAGATTGTATCTGCCAAGTCAGCCACCTCAAAAGAATGTAGCTGGGAAACCAGGTAGGATTCTATATGTGCATGTAAAAAGACATGTGCCGAATAGGCTACAAAGAAAGGGAGACAGGAATTCACATATTTGTTAAGTTTAAAAGCACATGGAGATCTATTACATTGGACTAGATTCATAACATGTACCCTTTATAATTCAAGAGGCCTGTCCAACTACGCCTCATGCCTCCTCTGAACTGCTAGTATTTTTATTCTGTTTGGGTTATTTTTCTCTATCATATTATGATTCGTAGTCAGAGTCTAGTAGGGTATGGGTTAGTGTCAGGGATTCAGTTTTTGGAATGGAAAATAGGAAAATGAATCCAAGGTGTATGCAAATATGTTCTACACAAAATCTTCCCACAATCATCCAGAAAAATGCCTTGACAATACCCTTGCCCCATGTAAGACGCAATTCGAGAAGAAGAGTTAGAAAATCATTGAATACATATGTGGAATGAAAAATGCTCAGGAGTTCACAACGTTGGAGGTGGTAGAGGAGTTTCCAGAAGTAAGGGACAGGAGAAACACTCCACAAACATGGAGCTCTGCTGGCCTAAAGACGTCTTGAGAAACTGCCTCTGAGAATGGGCTTTTGAAATATATGTTGTTGTCAGGAGCTTTAGCTTCTTTTGTAGTGAGACCATCAAAGCTGGGTCTTCATCTATGTGACCTGGAGGATATGGTTTCTGATTTTCCAATGAACATGAGGCAGAAGTGCTGAATTCTCTCTTTGTAGGTAAACTGTGGGCATTGGGGGCTAAGTGTCTCCCCGTGGGGACTCTGAAGCCATTTGGTCATCCTCCACTTTTCGTGGTGTTTCTTGCTGCTGCACTAGGAGTTTGGTATTTGCTTCACGAAATACAAGGAGTTTAACTGGGACACAGTGCTGGAAGGAGTTCTGTCACGTGTGGTGGGTCATGGTCCTAGGAGAATGCACCAACCATGATTCTATCTTACAGAGCGTGGCCCCTTGACCATAGCAACCTGATTCTGAACATTGTTCTGAAACCTCTTCATATAACAAGATGCCTTTACATATAAGGGTCTGCTGGGTGCACCATGTCAGTCACAAGCCATTTGGAAGCCCATCGCAGATCCACATGGCCCCACCACAGATGTTTTATCACACAACTGCACACCACTGCTCCAGGCCCACTACTCTGCAGGCCCCACCATACTGGCATCTCTGTTCTTCATCATTTTCATGAAACCCGTCAATCAAGGCACCTGTCTGGTACACTCATGATCAGCAACAGGACATCCAAAGGTTTTCCAGTGCCACCTGGTCATGGGAATTTCAAAGATTGCATGGTATTTATCTAGCCGTTTTTAAAGGATGAAGTTGGAGGCACTGTGGGTTTCCATTCATTCAGGAACCATTAAATGGTAAGAAAGATCATTTCAATGAAATCTCTGGAGAACTCTAACAAACAAGGCTTCCCAAAGAGTGGCCAAAACGTCACATGAAACCAGGCCCACTGAGGTGTACAATGTGAGGTCCATGTGTGTTTTGACTCTCAACTATGGCTGCCAGGTCTTTAAGAATAAAATCATGTGATATCCTGGCTGAGATTCCCAGTGTTCTATGGTAAGTACCCTGGGCTTCGATCTCAGTTTCCAGGGGGGGCTCTCATGCGTGGCCTCGGAAAATCCCAACTCAATTCATGGCAATACTTCTCTGAGTTCAGTTCCAGAACTCAGTCTCCAAGGGAATCACACCAGAGTTCAAGCCCAGGCGGACCCAGTCCTCTCTTCCACCGCCACACAAATGACCACAATTCAAACCAAAACACTGCCAAAAGGCCCTCATCTTCTTCCATATAGACAATACTCATAACCTCTGGCTGGAGGTTTCCATGAGGGGCGCAGCCTAAGACAGTGTCCACAATAAGCTCCCTTGCCCATCATTTGCCTAATGTCAGGGTGGCCTGGACACCCTTCCTTTGAACCAGGAGTGATCAAATAGGCCTGCCTTTAATACTGCTCAGCTTCTCCGCTTGGAGGCCTGCTGATCTTGGGGTATAGATTCTTTGTGTGAATTGGAGTCATGAGAAAACCCAAGCACATAATGGCTAGCCTCTGCAGGGCTTTGAAAAACTCATTTGACCCAAAGGATCCCTATTCTCACTTGATGGAGGACAGGAACCTTACAGAGGAAGGCAAGAGACTTCATCCACATTGACTGCTTTTTTGCCATATTGCCTATGGATGCACATATGGGATCTTTCTTGAGATCCATCAGGTGCTGACAATCTAAGCCACAGCCTTACACAGGGCCAAGAGGCTGATTCAGACACATCCCTTTGCAAAACAATTAAGAAAAGAGCCACAAGTGATGCCCGTTCGTTTGCATTTGAAAACTGTTTTCTTCAGGCTTCAAAAAGGGGTGTCCTGAGGCAAAGACCTTGCTGACATCCAGGGAAACAGAACAATAGGTAAGCAAAAGGCCCAAAGCAGGGTTTCTCCACTGAGACTTTAATGGGCCCACTGATATCTGAGTTTTCTGAGATGCTCACTATTCACTTCAGCTATCTAGTACATGGCAATGTCACCAAGCTTAAAGGTGGTACATATCTTGGACACAAAACCATGAGCCTATTCTGAAGAGGGGCCAGAATTCAGGAAAAAAACAGAAATTTAGGAAGATAGTAGGTTTTGCCCATGGATAAGGCAAGCCCCAGTCCATTCATAAATTGGGCAGGATGAATGCTGGAAGCTTTCTACTAGACAGGACACATCCATTGATGCATTCTCTTTTCTAATGTCTACAACCACGGACACAGTGCGATACACAGACATAGCAACACTCGCCTTGTCAAAAGACTTGCTAGAAACAGTCCACTCCAAACCAAACAAACCGCCTTTCCTAGCTCTTCTCAGAACATGAGACCAAACCACAGACTGAAACCCACACCCACAAAGCCACCTCCTACCCCCAAGTAGGTCTGTGACTACCGGCAGTGTCCTCTGACAGGTGGGCCATACTATGTTCCCCCGAAATGGCCTGTCCTGTCTCAGATCTGGACTCCTTGTCCAATTCTGTGAAGTTATCAGGAGCCAGGGGTCAGCCACTACCTGCTTACTCAGGAAAGACCCTCTTCAGAGCTTTCTTGGCAATTGGCCATCCTCACATCTGTAGGTACCAAGAAAGACTGACTCTGTCCTCGGTAAATCCAAACATGTGAGCCCACTGGGACTGGCACTGGAACTGCCTCTGGGTGCCTGGCTTCCTGGATTTCAAGTTCAGAGAGTTCCATCACCAAGGAAGTGTGGTGAGGTCACTTCCTTCAGGAACTGAATGAGGTCACTGCCTTGGAAACCACTCTGTCCTAACTGTTGCTTCCAAGGGTCCCATGAGATGGAGGCTGCCCCTGCTTCCTGTGACACTTTCACAAGTTAGAATGGTATATCAACCATAGGCACCCAGGAAAAGCTCTCCACACAGGCCTGGTTTGGTCCATCTTGTCTACATTAAGAAGAGAGAGGCTCATTCAGACATATCTTTTCATCCTGACCAGGTTGTTTGACACAGAAGATGACTTCTGCTCTCTCAGGTCCTTCCTGGCTGCCTACATCTTCTCCAGGGATCAGTTCTGCATGGACCTTTGAGGTTCTCAGCAGGTGGAAGATCCCCTACATTCCTGTATTGTAAGACCAACTCTGTCCCTGCTCTTCTGTAAAGTTAGATTGAGGGAAAAGTAAATGCTTGGGGTTAAGAACATGTTCGATTTGGGTTAGAAATCATTCTGCTGGATGAAGAATGGTATTGGGAACCTGTGATATTTATAATAATATAGAGGTGAAATATATGTATGAAAACAGAAATCTAAGTAAGATTTGAAGGACAGAAGGGCATTGGGCCCTTGATTGAAATACTTAGCTTTGAATTACATTCTGTACAGATGTCTCTGACAAATCCATATACAATGGCATAGGACCTTGTACCTTGGATGATTGAATGTAGAAGAGAAGATCCAGTCAAAAAGGGATAGTAGGTAGGATTAGGAAGATAGTCAGTAGGTTTAGGAAGAAGAGTGGGTATAATATTTGGACCAATAGTTCTTTAGCAATAGGGTGTCTGTTAGAGAGTGAATGTAAATGTCAGCACATGTGAAGAGTCAGTCACAATGATGAACTGGGGAAGATATGTAGGAAAGCAGATATGAATATAGACATTAGGAAATCAGGAAAAGTATAAAGTGAGTGATAGGCTTTGACTTTTTCAACAGGGTTGAGGTTGAATATATAATCTAAGGCAGAAACAAATGTGTAGTCACCAATACGATTGACATTTGAGAGCATTAGGCAACCTGGACAAGGATGGTTTTAGTAATCCATGCTAACTTTCCAATTAGGCTTTGGTACAATCATAAGTGTGACCTTTGCATTTTGTGTCCAGAATATCACTGTGATAAAATATATATGTAGATCAGGTGACAAAAATATTCTTCAAATATTTTTGGGAGCAATGTATTGAAGACGTATAAATTAGCATTCGGGGGTACAAATAGGTATGCCCAGGGTCTATGAGTATAGAGATAATGCATGAATAGACCACACTGTGAATAAAGAATATAACTGTTTCCAATTTAAATAATGGATTGAATTGATATCTGAAAATATATAGGAAATCTTATATTGATACAGGATCATTCATTCCAACCAGTTATACATCTAATGGTAATATTAGGGTGATGGTTTACCATGAGGGGTGTGTGAGTTTTGGTTCCAAAGTGATTATGGAAATCCAAAATAATATGCTTGGAAAGAAGTCTCATGAAAAGACCAGTCAAGAAACATGGAGGAATACATGTGTTCTGAAGCAGAATTTGATGGAAAGTGAACCAAATGCCTAGAAATTTGTGAACATGAGGATGAAATATATATCCTATGATGTGCATCAACTGAAGAAATAGTAATGTACCAGTGTTGAATAAAAATAAATGTCCAAATACACATCATGTCCCATAGGAGTCTACTTGCATTGATGTTAAATAGGGTCAGTTACTGAAGAAATGTTAGGATTTCTATTCACCATTTACTGAAGTTAGTTTTCAGTACTAGGAAACAAATACGTATTTCAGGTGGATGAATATTTCTGAGAATAATCTTGTGAAAAGTTGATTATAAATCCACATTCATGAACATGAATTTAGGGAGTGTAAAATAAGACACATATATTTTATATTTTGAAAAATCTGGAGAGTGTGTGTGTGTATATATACATAGATATATATTCACAAATACAAACACAGAGACATTAAGAAGTAAAAATATATATGCCAATTGAAATTCATCATGAAATATATATCATTTAAAGATCCAAAAATATTTATTTTACTGAACATGGATGTATGTATCATGTTGTTCAAGTAGGAAGCTCACCCATAGGTTGATTTTCAGTTCAAACAGCATTTAGGAGGAGTGATTTCTTCTCACAGATTGTATCTGCCAAGTCAGCCACCTCAAAAGAATGTAGCTGGGAAACCAGGTAGGATTCTGTATGTGCATGTAAAAAGACATGTGCTGAATAGGCTGCAAAGAAAAAGAGACAGGAATTCACATATTTGTTAAGTTTAAAAACACATGGAGATCTATTACATTGGACTGGATTCATAACATGTACCCTTTATAATTCCAAAGGGCTGTCCAACTACGCCTCATCCCTCCTCTGAACTGCTAGTATTTTTATTCTGTTTGGGTTATTTTTCTCTATCATATTATGATTCGTAGTCAGAGTCTAGTAGGGTATGGGTTAGTGTCAGGGATTCAGTTTTTGGAATGGAAAATAGGAAAATCAATCCAGTGTTTATGCAAATATGTTCTCCACAAAATCTTCCCACAATCATCCAGAAAAATGCCTTGACAATACCCTTGCCCCATGTAAGACGCAATTCGAGAAGAAGAGTTAGAAAATCATTGAATACATATGTGGAATGAAAAATGCTCAGGAGTGCACAACTTTGGAGGTGGTAGAGGAATTTCCAGAAGTAAGGGACAGGAGAAACACTCCACAAACATGGAGCTCTGCTGGCCTAAAGACTTCTTGAGAAACTGCCTCTGAGAATGGGCTTTTGAAATATATGTTGTTGTCAGGAGCTTTAGCTTCTTTTGTAGTGAGACCATCAAAGCTGGGTCTTCATCTATGTGACCTGGAGGATATGGTTTCTGATTATCCAATGAACATGAGGCAGAAGTGCTGAATTCTCTCTTTGTAGGTAAACTGTGGGCATTGGGGGCTAAGTGTCTCCCCGTGGGGACTCTGAAGCCATTTGGTCATCCTCCACTTTTCGTGGTGTTTCTTGCTGCTGCACTAGGAGTTTGGTATTTGCTTCACGAAATACAAGGAGTTTAACTGGGACACAGTGATGGAGGGAGTTCTGTCACGTGTGGTGGGTCAGGGTCCTAGGAGAATGCACCAACCATGATTCTATCTTACAGAGCGTGGCCCCTTGACCATAGCAACCTGATTCTGAACATTGTTCTGAAACCTCTTCATATAACAAGATGCCTTTACATATAAGGGTCTGCTGGGTGCACCATGTCAGTCACAAGCCATTTGGAAGCCCATCGCAGATCCACATGGCCCCACCACAGATGTTTTATCACACACCTGCACACCACTGCTCTAGGCCCACTACTCAGCAGGCCCCACCACACTGGCATCTCTGTTCTTCATCATTTTCATGAAACCCGTCAATCAAGGCACCTGTCTGGTACACTCATGATCAGCAACAGGACATCCAAAGGTTCTCCAGTGCCACCTGGTCACGGGAATTTCAAAGATTGCATGGTATTTATCTAGCCGTTTTTAAAGGATGAAGTTGGAGGCACTGTGGGTTTCCATTCATTCAGGAACCATTAAATGGTGAGAAAGATCATTTCAATGAAATCTCTGGAGAACTCTAACAAACAAGGCTTCCCAAAGAGTGGCCAAAACGTCACATGAAACCAGGCCCACTGAGGTGTACAATGTGAGGTCCATGTGTGTTTTGACTCTCAACTATGGCTGCCAGGTCTCTAAGAATAAAATCATGTGATATCCTGGCTGAGATTCCCAGTGTTCTGTGGAAAGTCACCCTGGGCTTCGATCTCAGTTTCCAGGGGGGGCTCTCATGAGTGGCCTCGGAAAATCCCAACTCAATTCATGGCAATACTTCTCTGAGTTCAGTTTCAGAACTCAGTCTCCAAGGGAATCACACCAGAGTTCAAGCCCAGGCGGACCCAGTCCTCTCTTCCACCGCCACACAAATGACCACAATTCAAACCAAAACACTGCCAAAAGGCCCTCATCTTCTTCCATATAGACAATACTCATAACCTCTGGCTGGAGGTTTCCATGAGGGGCGCAGCCTAAGACAGTATCCACAATAAGCTCCCTTGCTCATCATTTGCCTAATGTCAGGGTGGCCTGGACACCCTTCCTTTGAACCAGGTGTGATCAAATAGGCCTGCCTTTAATACTGCTCAGCTTCTCCGCTTGGAGGCCTGCTGATCTTGGGGTATAGATTCTTTGTGTGAATTGGAGTCATGAGAAAACCCAAGCACATAATGGCTAGCCTCTGCAGGGCTTTGAAAAACTCATTTGACCCAAAGGATCCCTATTCTCACTTGATGGAGGACAGGAACCTTACAGAGGAAGGCAAGAGACTTCATCCACATTGACTGCTTTTTTGCCATATTGCCTATGGATGCACATATGGGATCTTTCTTGAGATCCATCAGGTGCTGACAATCTAAGCCACAGCCTTACACAGGGCCAAGAGGCTGATTCAGACACATCCCTTTGCAAAGCAATTAAGCAAAGAGCCACAAGTGATGCCCGTTCGTTTGCATTTGAAAACTGTTTTCTTCAGGCTTCACAAAGGGGTGTCCTGAGGCAAAGACCTTGCTGACATCCAGGGAAACAGAACAATAGGTAAGCAAAAGGCCCAAAGCAGGGTTTCTCCACTGAGAACTTAATGGGCCCACTGATATCTGAGTTTTCTGAGATGCTCACTATTCATTTCAGCTATCTAGTACATGGCAATGTCACCAAGCTTGGAGGTGGTACATATCTTGGACACAAAACCATGAGCCTATTCTGAAGAGTGGCCAGAATTCAGAAAAAAACCAGAAATTTAGGAAGATAGTAGGTTTTGCCCATGGATAAGGCAAGCCCCAGTCCATTCATAAATTGGGCAGGATGAATGCTGGAAGCTTTCTACTAGACAGGACACATCCATTGATGCATTCTCTTTTCTAATGTCTACAGCCACGGACACAGTGCGATACACAGACATAGCAACACTCGCCTTGTCAAAAGACTTGCTAGAAACAGTCCACTCCAAACCAAACAAACCGCCTTTCCTAGCTCTTCTCAGAACATAAGACCAAACCACAGACACCCACACCCTCAAAGCCACCTCCTTCCCAAAAGTAGGTCTGTGACTACCCGAAGTGTCCTCTGACTGGTGGGCTATACTATGTTCTCCCGAAATGGCCTGTCCTGTCTCAGATCTGGACTCCTTGGCCAATTCTGTGAAGTTATCAGGAGCCAGGGGTGAGCCACTACCTGCTTTCTCAGGAAAGATCCCCTTCAGAGCTTTCTTGGCAATTGGCCATCCTCACATCTGTAGGTACCAAGAAAGACTGACTCTGTCCTTGGTAAATCCAAACAAGTGAGCCCACTGGGACTGGCAATGGGACTGCCTCTGGGTGCCTGGCTTCCTGGATCCCAAGTTCAGAGAGTTCCATCACCAAGGAAGTGTGGTGAGGTCACTTCCTTCAGGAACTGAATGAGGTCACTGCCTTGGAAACCACTCTGTCCTAACTGTTGCTTCCAAGAGTCCCATGAGATGGAGGCTGCCCCTGCTTCCTGTGACACTTTCACAAGTTAGAATGGTATATCAACCATAGGCACCCAGGAAAAGCTCTCCACACAGGCCTGGTTTGGTCCATCTTGTCTACATTAAGAAGAGAGAGGCTCATTCAGACACATCTTTTCATTCTGACCAGGTTGTTTGCCACAGAAGATGACTTCTGCTCTCTCAGGTCCTTCCTGGCTGCCTACTTCTTCTCCAGGGATCATTTCTGCATGGACCTTTGAGGTTCTCAGCAGGTGTAAGATCCCCTACATTCCTGTATTGTAAGACCAACTCTGTCCCTGCTCTTCTGTAAAGTTAGATTGAGGGAAAAGTAAATGCTTGGGGTTAAGAACATGTTCGATTTGGGTTAGAAATCATTCTGCTGGATGAAGAATGGTATTGGGAACCTGTGATATTTATAATAATATAGAGGTGAAATATATGTATGAAAACAGAAATCTAAGTAAGATTTGAAGGCCAGAAGGGCATTGGGCCCTTGATTGAAATACTTAGGTTTGAATTACATTCTGTACAGATGTCTGTGACAAATCCATATACAATGGCATAGGACCTTATACCTTGGCTGATTAAATGTAGAAGAGAAGATCCAGTCAAAAAGGGATAGTAGGTAGGATTAGGAAGATAGTCCGTAGGTTTAGGAAGAAGAGTGGGTATAATATTTGGACCAAAAGTTCTTTAGCAATAGGGTGTCTGTTAGAGAGTGAATGTAAATGTCAGCACATGTGAAGAGTCAGTCACAATGATGAACTGGGGAAGATATGTAGGAAAGCAGATATGAATATAGACATTAGGAAATCAGGAAAAGTATAAAGTGAGTGATAGGCTTTGACATTTTCAACAGGGTTGAGGTTGAATATATAATCTAAGGCAGAAACAAATGTGTAGTCACCAATAGGATTGACATTTGAGAGCATTAGGCAACCTGGACAAGGATGGTTTTAGTAATCCATGCTAACTTTCCAATTAGGCTTTGGTACAATCATAAGTGTGACCTTTGCATTTTGTGTCCAGAATATCACTGTGATAAAATATATATGTAGATCAGGTGACATGAGTATTTCTTCAACTATTTGTGGGAGCAATGTATTGAAGACGTATAAATTAGCATTCAGGGGTACAAATAGGTATACCCAGGGTCTATGAGTATAGAGATAATGCATGAATAGACCACACTGTGAATAAAGAATATAACTGGTTCCAATTTAAATAATGGATTGAATTGATATCTGAAAATATATAGGAAATCTTATATTGATACAGGATCATTCATTCCAACCAGTTATACATCTAATGGTAATATTAGGGTGATGGATTACCATGAGGGGTGTGTGAGTTTTGGTTCCAAAGTGATTATGGATATCCAAAATAATATGCTTGGAAAGAAGTCTCATGAAAAGACCAGTCAAGAAACATGGAGGAATACATGTGTTCTGAAGCAGGATTTGATGGAAAGTGAACCAAATGCCTAGAAATTTGTGAACATGAGGATGAAATATATATCCTATGATGTGCATCAACTGAAGAAATAGTAATGTGCCAGTGTTGAATAAAAATAAATGTCTAAATACACATCATGTCCCATAGGAGTCTACTTGCATTGATGTTAAATAGGGTCAGTTACTGAAGAAATGTTAGGACTTCTATTCACCATTCACTGAAGTTAGTTTTCAGTACTAGGAAACAAATACGTATTTCAGGTGGATGAATATTTCTGAGAATAATCTTGTGAAAAGTTGATTATAAATCCACATACATGAACATGAATTTAGGGAGTGTAAAATAAGACACATATATTTTATATTTTGAAAAATCTGGAGAGTGTGTGTGTGTATATATACATAGATATATATACACAAACACAGAGACATTAAGAAGTAAAAATATATATGCCAATTGAAATTCATCATGAAATATATATCATTTAAAGATCCAAAAATATTTATTTTACTGAACATGGATGTATGTATCATGTTGTTGAAGTTGGAAGCTCACCCATAGGTTGATTTTCAGTTCAAACAGCATTTAGGAGGAGTGATTTCTTCTCACAGATTGTATCTGCCAAGTCAGCCACCTCAAAAGAGTGTAGCTGGGAAACCAGGTAGGATTCTGTATGTGCATGTAAAAAGACATGTGCCGAATAGGCTGCAAAGAAAGGGAGACAGGAATTCACATATTTGTTAAGTTTAAAAACACATGGAGATCTATTACATTGGACTAGATTCATAACATGTACCCTTTATAATTCAAAAGGCCTGTCCAACTACGCCTCATGCCTCCTCTGAACTGCTAGTATTTTTATTCTGTTTGGGTTTTTTTTTCTCTATCATATTATGATTCGTAGTCAGAGTCTAGTAGGGTATGGGCTAGTGTCAGGGATTCAGTTTTTGGAATGGAAAATAGGAAAATAAATCCAATGTTTATGCAAATATGTTCTACACAAAATCTTCCCACAATCATCCAGAAAAATGCCTTGACAATACCCTTGCCCCATGTAAGACGCAATTCGAGAAGAAGAGTTAGAAAATCATTGAATACATATGTGGAATGAAAAATGCTCAGGAGTTCACAACTTTGGAGGTGGTAAAGGAGTTTCCAGAAGTAAGGGACAGGAGAAACACTCCACAAACATGGAGCTCTGCTGGCCTAAAGACTTCTTGAGAAACTGGCTCTGAGAATGGGCTTTTGAAATATATGTTGTTGTCAGGAGCTTTAGCTTCTTTTGTAGTGAGACCATCAAAGCTGGCTCTTCATCTATGTGACCTGGAGGATATGGTTTCAGATTTTCCAATGAACATGAGGCAGAAGTGCTGAATTCTCTCTTTGTAGGTAAACTGTGGCCATTGGGGGCTAAGTGTCTCCCCGTGGGGACTCTGAAGCCATTTGGTCATCCTCCACTTTTCGTGGTGTTTCTTGCTGCTGCACTAGGAGTTTGGTATTTGCTTCACGAAATACAAGGAGTTTAACTGGGACACAGTGCTGGAGGGAGTTCTGTCACGTGTGGTGGGTCAGGGTCCTAGGAGAATGCACCAACCATGATTCTATCTTACAGAGCGTGGCCCCTTGACCATAGCAACCTGATTCTGAACATTGTTCTGAAACCTCTTCATGTAACAAGATGCCTTTACATATAAGGGTCTGCTGGGTGCACCATGTCAGTCACAAGCCATTTGGAAGCCCATCGCAGATCCACATGGCCCCACCACAGATGTTTTATCACACACCTGCACACCACTGCTCTAGGCCCACTACTCAGCAGGCCCCACCATACTGGCATCTCTGTTCTTCATCATTTTCATGAAACCCGTCAATCAAGGCACCTGTCTGGTACACTCATGATCAGCAACAGGACATCCAAAGGTTCTCCAGTGCCACCTGGTCATGGGAATTTCAAAGATTGCATGGTATTTATCTAGCCGTTTTTAAAGGATGAAGTTGGAGGCACTGTGGGTTTCCATTCATTCAGGAACCATTAAATGGTGAGAAAGATCATTTCAATGAAATCTCTGGAGAACTCTAACAAACAAGGCTTCCCAAAGAGTGGCCAAAACGTCACATGAAACCAGGCCCACTGAGGTGTACAATGTGAGGTCCATGTGTGTTTTGACTCTCAACTATGGCTGCCAGGTCTCTAAGAATAAAATCATGTGATATCCTGGCTGAGATTCCCAGTGTTCTGTGGAAAGTCACCCTGGGCTTCGATCTCAGTTTCCAGGGGGGGCTCTCATGAGTGGCCTCGGAAAATCCCAACTCAATTCATGGCAATACTTCTCTGAGTTCAGTTCCAGAACTCAGTCTCCAAGGGAATCACACCAGAGTTCAAGCCCAGGCGGACCCAGTCCTCTCTTCCACCGCCACACAAATGACCACAATTCAAACCAAAACACTGCCAAAAGGCCCTCATCTTCTTCCATATAGACAATACTCATAACCTCTGGCTGGAGGTTTCCATGAGGGGCGCAGCCTAAGACAGTGTCCACAATAAGCTCCCTTGCCCATCATTTGCCTAATGTCAGGGTGGCCTGGACACCCTTCCTTTGAACCAGGAGTGATCAAATAGGCCTGCCTTTAATACTGCTCAGCTTCTCCGCTTGGAGGCCTGCTGATCTTGGGGTATAGATTCTTTGTGTGAATTGGAGTCATGAGAAAACCCAAGCACATAATGGCTAGCCTCTGCAGGGCTTTGAAAAACTCATTTGACCCAAAGGATCCCTATTCTCACTTGATGGAAGACAGGAACCTTACAGAGGAAGGCAAGAGACTTCATCCACATTGACTGCTTTTTTGCCATATTGGCTATGGATGCACATATGGGATCTTTCTTGAGATCCATCAGGTGCTGACAATCTAAGCCACAGCCTTACACAGGGCCAAGAGGCTGATTCAGACACATCCCTTTGCAAAGCAATTAAGCAAAGAGTCACAAGTGATGCCCAATCGTTTGCATTTGAAAACTGTTTTCTTCAGGCTTCACAAAGGGGTGTCCTGAGGCAAAGACCTTGCTGACATCCAGGGAAACAGAACAATAGGTAAGCAAAAGGCCCAAAGCAGGGTTTCTCCACTGAGACTTTAATGGGCCCACTGATATCTGAGTTTTCTGAGATGCTCACTATTCACTTCAGCTATCTAGTACATGGCAATGTCACCAAGCTTGGAGGTGGTACATATCTTGGACACAAAACCATGAGCCTATTCTTAAGAGTGGCCAGAATTCAGGAAAAAACCAGAAATTTAGGAAGATAGTAGGTTTTGCCCATGGATAAGGCAAGCCCCAGTCCATTCATAAATTGGGCAGGATGAATGCTGGAAGCTTTCTACTAGACAGGACACATCCATTGATGCATTCTCTTTTCTAATGTCTACAACCACGGACACAGTGCGATACACAGACATAGCAACACTCGCCTTGTCAAAAGACTTGCTAGAAACAGTCCACTCCAAACCAAACAAACCGCCTTTCCTATCTCTTCTCAGAACATGAGACCAAACCACAGACTCACACCCACACCCACAAAGCCACCTCCTTCCCCCAAGTAGGTCTGTGACTACCTGCATTGTCCTCTGACTGGTGGGCCATACTATGTTCCCCCGAAATGGCCTGTCCTGTATCAGATCTGGACTCCTTGGCCAATTCTGTGAAGTTATCAGGAGCCAGGGGTGAGCCACTACCTGCTTTCTCAGGAAAGACCCCCTTCAGAGCTTTCTTGGCAATTGGCCATCCTCACATCTGTAGGTACCAAGAAAGACTGACTCTGTCCTCGGTAAATCTAAACAATGAGCCCACTGGGACTGGCACTGGGACTCCCTCTGGGTGCCTGGCTTCCTGGATCCCAAGTTCAGAGATTTCCATCACCAAGGAAGTGTGGTGAGGTCACTTCCTTCAGGAACTGAATGAGGTCACTGCCTTGGAAACCACTCTGTTGCTTCCAAGGGTCCCATGAGATGGAGACTGCCCCCTGCTTCCTGTGACACTTTCACAAGTTTGAATGGTATATCAACCATAGACACCCAGGAAAAGCTCTCCACACAGGCCTGGTTTGGTCCATATTGTCTACATTAAGAAGAGAGAGGCTCATTCAGACACATCTTTTCATCCTGACCAGGTTGTTTGCCACAGAAGATGACTTCTGCTCTCTCAGGTCCTTCCTGGCTGCCTACATCTTCTCCAGGGATCATTTCTGCATGGACCTTTGAGGTTTTCAGCAGGTGGAAGATCCCCTACATTCCTGTATTGTAAGACCAACTCTGTCCCTGCTCTTCTGTAAAGTTAGATTGAGGGAAAAGTAAATGCTTGGGGTTAAGAACATGTTCGATTTGGGTTAGAAATCATTCTGCTGGATGAAGAATGGTATTGGGAACCTGTGATATTTATAATAATATAGAGGTGAAATATATGTATGAAAACAGAAATCTAAGTAAGATTTGAAGGCCAGAATGGCATTGGGCCCTTGATTGAAATACTTAGCTTTGAATTACATTCTGTACAGATGTCTCTGACAAATCCATATACAATGGCATAGGACCTTGTACCTTGGATGATTGAATGTAGAAGAGAAGATCCAGTCAAAAAGGGATAGTAGGTAGGATTAGGAAGATAGTCAGTACGTTTAGGAAGAAGAGTGTGTATAATATTTGGACCAAAAGTTCTTTAGCAATAGGGTGTCTGTTAGAGAGTGAATGTAAATGTGAGCACATGTGAAGAGTCAGTCACAATGATGAACTGGGGAAGATATGTAGGAAAGCAGATATGAATATAGCCATTAGGAAATCAGGAAAAGTATAAATTGAGTGATAGGATTTGACATTTTCAACAGGGTTGATGTTGAATATATAATCTAAGGCAGAAACAAATGTGTAGTCACCAATAGGATTGACATTTGAGAGCATTAGGCAACATGGACAAGGATGGTTTTAGTAATCCATGCTAACTTTCCAATTAGGCTTTGGTACAATCATAAGTGTGACCTTTGCATTTTGTGTCCAGAATATCACTGTGATAAAATATATATGTAGATCAGGTGACATGAGTATTTCTTCAACTATTTTTGGGAGCAATGTATTGAAGACGTATAAATTAGCATTCGGGGGTACAAATAGGTATACCCAGGGTCTATGAGTATAGAGATAATGCATGAATAGACCACACTGTGAATAAAGAATATAACTGGTTCCAATTTAAATAATGGATTGAATTGATATCTGAAAATATATAGGAAATCTTATATTGATACAGGATCATTCATTCCAACCAGTTATACATCTAATGGTAATATTAGGGTGATGGTTTACCATGAGGGGTGTGTGAGTTTTGGTTCCAAAGTGATTATAGAAATCCAAAATAATATGCTTGGAAAGAAGTCTCATGAAAAGACCAGTCAAGAAACATGGAGGAATACATGTGTTCTGAAGTAGGATTAGATGGAAAGTGAACCAAATGCCTAGAAATTTGTGAACATGAGGATGAAATATATATCTTATCATATGCATCAACTGAAGAAATAGTAATGTGCCAGTGTTGAATAAAAATAAATGTCCAAATACACATCATGTCCCATAGGAGTCTACTTGCATTGATGTTAAACAGGGTCAGTTACTGAAGAAATGTTAGGACTTCTATTCACCATTCACTGAAGTTAGTTTTCAGTACTAGGAAACAAATACGTATTTCAGGTGGATGAATATTTCTGAGAATAATCTTGTGAAAAGTTGATTATAAATCCACATACATGAACATGAATTTAGGGAGTGTAAAATAAGACACATATATTTTATATTTTGAAAAATCTGGAGAGTGTGTGTGTGTATATATACATAGATATATATACACAAACACAAACACAGAGACATTAAGAAGTAAAAATATATATGCCAATTGAAATTCATCATGAAATATATATCATTTAAAGATCCAAAAATATTGATTTTACTGAACATGGATGTATGTATCATGTTGTTCAAGTAGGAAGCTCACCCATAGGTTGATTTTCAGTTCAAACAGCATTTAGGAGGAGTGATTTCTTCTCAGATTGTATCTGCCAAGTCAGCCACCTCAAAAGAATGTAGCTGGGAAACCAGGTATGATTCTGTATGTGCATGTAAAAAGACATGTGCTGAATAGGCTGCAAAGAAAGGGAGACAGGAATTCACATATTTGTTAAGTTTAAAAACACATGGAGATCTATTACATTGGACTAGATTCATAACATGTACCCTATATAATTCAAAAGGCCTGTCCAACTACGCCTCATGCCTCCTCTGAACTGCTAGTATTTTTATTCTGTTTGGGTTATTTTTCTCTATCATATTATGATTTGTAGTCAGAGTCTAGTAGGGTATGGGCTAGTGTCAGGGATTCAGTTTTTGGAATGGAAAATAGGAAAATAAATCCAATGTTTATGCAAATATGTTCTCCACAAAATCTTCCCACAATCATCCAGAAAAATGCCTTGACAATACCCTTGCCCCATGTAAGACGCAATTCGAGAAGAAGAGTTAAAAAATCATTGAATACATATGTGGAATGAAAAATGCTCAGGAGTTCACAACTTTGGAGGTGGTAGAGGAGTTTCCAGAAGTAAGGGACAGGATAAACACTCCACAAACATGGAGCTCTGCTGGCCTAAAGACTTCTTGAGAAACTGCCTCTGAGAATGGGCTTTTGAAATATATGTTGTTGTCAGGAGCTTTAGCTTCTTTTGTAGTGAGACCATCAAAGCTGGGTCTTCATCTATGTGACCTGGAGGATATGGTTTCTGATTTTCCAATGAACATGAGGCAGAAGTGCTGAATTCTCTCTTTGTAGGTAAACTGTGGCCATTGGGGGCTAAGTGTCTCCCCGTGGGGACTCTGAAGCCATTTGGTCATCCTCCACTTTTCGTGGTGTTTCTTGCTGCTGCACTAGGAGTTTGGTATTTGCTTCACGAAATACAAGGAGTTTAACTGGGACACAGTGCTGGAGGGAGTTCTATCACGTGTGGTGGGTCAGGGTCCTAGGAGAATGCACCAACCATGATTCTATCTTACAGAGCGTGGCCCCTTGACCATAGCAACCTGATTCTGAACATTGTTCTGAAACCTCTTCATATAACAAGATGGTTTACATATAAGGGTCTGCTGGGTGCACCATGTCAGTCACAAGCCATTTGGAAGCCCATCACAGATCCACATGGCCCCACCACAGATGTTTTATCACACACCTGCACACACCACTGCTCTAGGCCCACTACTCAGCAGGCCCCACCATACTGGCATCTCTGTTCTTCATCATTTTCATGAAACCCGTCAATCAAGGCACCTGTCTGGTACACTCATGATCAGCAACAGGACATCCAAAGGTTCTCCAGTGCCACCTGGTCATGGGAATTTCAAAGATTGCATGGTATTTATCTAGCCGTTTTTAAAGGATGAAGTTGGAGGCACTGTGGGTTTCCATTCATTCAGGAACCATTAAATGGTGAGAAAGATCATTTCAATGAAATCTCTGGAGAACTCTAACAAACAAGGCTTCCCAAAGAGTGGCCAAAACGTCACATGAAACCAGGCCCACTGAGGTGTACAATGTGAGGTCCATGTGTGTTTTGACTCTCAACTATGGCTGCCAGGTCTCTAAGAATAAAATCATGTGATATCCTGGCTGAGATTCCCAGTGTTCTGTGGAAAGTCACCCTGGGCTTCGATCTCAGTTTCCAGGGGGGGCTCTCATGAGTGGCCTCGGAAAATCCCAACTCAATTCATGGCAATACTTCTCTGAGTTCAGTTCCAGAACTCAGTCTCCAAGGGAATCACACCAGAGTTCAAGCCCAGGCGGACCCAGTCCTCTCTTCCACCGCCACACTAATGACCACAATTCAAACCAAAACACTGCCAAAAGGCCCTCATCTTCTTCCATATAGACAATACTCATAACCTCTGGCTGGAGGTTTCCATGAGGGGCGCAGCCTAAGACAGTATCCACAATAAGCTCCCTTGCTCATCGTTTGCCTAATGTCAGGGTGGCCTGGACACCCTTCCTTTGAACCAGGAGTGATCAAATAGGCCTGCCTTTAATACTGCTCAGCTTCTCCGCTTGGAGGCCTGCTGATCTTGGGGTATAGATTCTTTGTGTGAATTGGAGTCATGAGAAAACCCAAGCACATAATGGCTAGCCTCTGCAGGGCTTTGAAAAACTCATTTGACCCAAAGGATCCCTATTCTCACTTGATGGAGGACAGGAACCTTACAGAGGAAGGCAAGAGACTTCATCCACATTGACTGCTTTTTTGCCATATTGGCTATGGATGCACATATGGGATCTTTCTTGAGATCCATCAGGTGCTGACAATCTAAGCCACAGCCTTACACAGGGCCAAGAGGCTGATTCAGACACATCCCTTTGCAAAGCAATTAAGCAAAGAGCCACAAGTGATGCCCGTTCGTTTGCATTTGGAAACTGTTTTCTTCAGGCTTCACAAAGGGGTGTCCTGAGGCAAAGACCTTGCTGACATCCAGGGAAACAGAACAATAGGTAAGCAAAAGGCCCAAAGCAGGGTTTCTCCACTGAGAACTTAATGGGCCCACTGATATCTGAGTTTTCTGAGATGCTCACTATTCATTTCAGCTATCTAGTACATGGCAATGTCACCAAGCTTGGAGGTGGTACATATCTTGGACACAAAACCATGAGCCTATTCTGAAGAGTGGCCAGAATTCAGGAAAAAACCAGAAATTTAGGAAGATAGTAGGATTTGCCCATGGATAAGGCAAGCCCCAGTCCATTCATAAATTGGGCAGGATGAATGCTGGAAGCTTTCTACTAGACAGGACACATCCATTGATGCATTCTCTTTTCTAATGTCTACAACCTCGGACACAGTGCGATACACAGACATAGCAACACTCGCCTTGTCAAAAGACTTGCTAGAAACAGTCCACTCCAAACCAAACAAACCGCCTTTCCTAGCTCTTCTCAGAACATGAGACCAAACCACAGACTCACACCCACACCCACAAAGCCACCTCCTTCCCTCAAGTAGGTCTGTGACTACCCGCAGTGTCCTCTGACAGGTGGGCCATACTATGTTCCTCCGAAATGGCCTGTCCTGTCTCAGATCTGGACTCCTTGGCCTATTCTGTTAAGTTATCAGGAGCCAGGGGTGAGCCACTACCTGCTTTCTCAGGAAAGACCCCCTTCAGAGCTTCCTTGGCAATTGGCCATCCGCACATCTGTAGGTACCAAGAAAGACTGACTCTGTCCTTGGTAAATCCAAACAAGTGAGCCCCCTGGGACTGGTACTGGGACTGCCTCTGGGTGCCTGGCTTCCTGGATCCCAAGTTCAGAGAGTTCCATCACCAAGGAAGTGTGGTGAGGTCACTTCCTTCAGGAACTGAATGAGGTCACTGCCTTGGAAACCACTCTGTCCTAACTGTTGCTTCCAAGGGTCCCATGAGATGGAGGCTGCCCCTGCTTCCTGTGACACTTTCACAAGTTAGAATGGTATATCAGCCATAGGCACCCAGGGAAAGCTCTCCACACAGGCCTGGTTTGGTCCATCTTGTCTACATTAAGAAGAGAGAGGCTCATTCAGACACATCTTTTCATCCTGACCAGGTTGTTTGCCACAGAAGATGACTTCTGCTCTCTCAGGTCCTTCCTGGCTGCCTACATCTTCTCCAGGGATCATTTGTGCATGGACCTTTGAGGTTCTCAGCAGGTGGAAGATCCCCTACATTCCTGTATTGTAAGACCAACTCTGTCCCTGCTCTTCGGTAAAGTTAGATTGAGGGAAAAGTAAATGCTTGGGGTTAAGAACATGTTCGATTTGGGTTAGAAATCATTCTGCTGGATGAAGAATGGTATTGGGAACCTGTGATATTTATAATAATATAGAGGTGAAATATATGTATGAAAACAGAAATCTAAGTAAGATTTGAAGGCCAGAAGGGCATTGGGCCCTTGATTGAAATACTTAGCTTTGAATTACATTCTGTACAGATGTCTCTGACAAATCCATATACAATGGCATAGGACCTTGTACCTTGGATGATTGAATGTAGAAGAGAAGATCCAGTCAAAAAGGGATAGGAGGTAGGATTAGGAAGATAGTCAGTAGGTTTAGGAAGAAGAGTGGGTATAATATTTGGACCAAAAGTTCTTTAGCAATAGGGTGTCTGTTAGAGAGTGAATGTAAATGTCAGCACATGTGAAGAGTCAGTCACAATGATGAACTGGGGAAGATATGTAGGAAAGCAGATATGAATATAGACATTAGGAAATCAGGAAAAGTATAAAGTGAGTGATAGGATTTGACATTTTCAACAGGGTTGAGGTTGAATATATAATCTAAGGCAGACACAAATGTGTAGTCACCAATAGGATTGACATTTGAGAGCATTAGGCAACCTGGACAAGGATGGTTTTAGTAATCCATGCTAACTTTCCAATTAGGCTTTGGTACAATCATAAGTGTGACCTTTGCATTTTGTGTCCAGAATATCACTGTGATAAAATATATATGTAGATCAGGTGACATGAGTATTTCTTCAACTATTTTTGGGAGCAATGTATTGAAGACGTATAAATTAGCATTCGGGGGTACAAATAGGTATACCCAGGGTCTATGAGTATAGAGATAATGCATGAATAGACCACACTGTGAATAAAGAATATAACTGTTTCCAATTTGAAGAATGGATTGAATTGATATCTGAAAATATATAGGAAATTTATATTGATACAGGATCATTCATTCCAACCAGTTATACATCTAATGGTAATATTAGGGTGATGGTTTACCATGAGGGGTGTGTGAGTTTTGGTTCCAAAGTGATTATGGAAATCCAAAATAATATGCTTGGAAAGAACTCTCATGAAAAGACCAGTCAAGAAACATGGAGGAATACATGTGTTCTGAAGCAGGATTTGATGGAAAGTGAACCAAATGCCTAGAAATTTGTGAACATGAGGATGAAATATATATCCTATGATGTGCATCAACTGAAGAAATAGTAATGTGCCAGTGTTGAATAAAAATAAATGTCCAAATACACATCATGTCCCATAGGAGTCTACTTGCATTGATGTTAAACAGGGTCAGTTACTGAAGAAATGTTAGGACTTCTATTCACCATTCACTGAAGTTAGTTTTCAGTACTAGGAAACAAATACGTATTTCAGGTGGATGAATATTTCTGAGAATAATCTTGTGAAAAGTTGATTATAAATCCACATACATGAACATGAATTTAGGGAGTGTAAAATAAGACACATATATTTTATATTTTGAAAAATCTGGAGATTGTGTGTGTGTGTATATATACATAGATATATATACACAAACACAAACACAGAGACATTAAGAAGTAAAAATATATATGCCAATTGAAATTCATCATGAAATATATATCATTTAAAGATCCAAAAATATTTATTTTACTGAACATGGATGTATGTATCATGTTGTTCAAGTAGGAAGCTCACCCATAGGTTGATTTTCAGTTCAAACAGCATTTAGGAGGAGTGATTTCTTCTCACAGATTGTATCTGCCAAGTCAGCCACCTCAAAAGAATGTAGCTGGGAAACCAGGTAGGATTCTGTATGTGCATGTAAAAAGACATGTGCTGAATAGGCTGCAAAGAAAGGGAGACAGGAGTTCACATATTTGTTAAGTTTAAAAACACATGGAGATCTATTACATTGGACTAGATTCATAACATGTACCCTTTATAATTCAAAAGGCCTCTCCAACTACGCATCATGCCTCCTCTGAACTGCTAGTATTTTTATTCTGTTTGGGTTATTTTTCTCTATCATATTATGATTCGTAGTCAGAGTCTAATAGGGTATGGGTTAGTGTCAGGGATTCAGTTTTTGGAATGGAAAATAGGAAAATGAATCCAAGGTGTACGCAAATATGTTCTACACAAAATCTTCCCACAATCATCCAGAAAAATGCCTTGACAATACCCTTGCCCCATGTAAGACGCAATTCGAGAAGAAGAGTCAGAAAATCATTGAATACATATGTGGAATGAAAAATTCTCAGGAGTTCACAACTTTGGAGGTGGTAGAGGATTTTCCAGAAGTAAGGGACAGGAGAAACACTCCACAAACATGGATCTCTGCTGGCCTAAAGACTTCTTGAGAAACTGCCTCTGAGAATGGGCTTTTGAAATATATGTTGTTGTCAGGAGCTTTAGCTTCTTTTGTAGTGAGACCATCAAAGCTGGGTCTTCATCTATGTGACCTGGAGGATATGGTTTCTGATTTTCCAATGAATATGAGGCAGAAGTGCTGAATTCTCTCTTTGTAGGTAAACTGTGGGCATTCGGGGCTAAGTGTCTCCCCGTGGGGACTCTGAAGCCATTTGGTCATCCTCCACTTTTCGTGGTGTTTCTTGCTGCTGCACTAGGAGTTTGGTATTTGCTTCACGAAATACAAGGAGTTTAACTGGGACACAGTGCTGGAGGGAGTTCTGTCACGTGTGGTGGGTCAGGGTCCTAGGAGAATGCACCAACCATGATTCTATCTTACAGAGCGTGGCCCCTTGACCATAGCAACCTGATTCTGAACATTGTTCTGAAACCTCTTCATATAACAAGATGCCTTTACATATAAGGGTCTGCTGGGTGCACCATGTCAGTCACAAGCCATTTGGAAGCCCATCACAGATCCACATGGCCCCACCACAGATGTTTTATCACACACCTGCACACCACTGCTCTAGGCCCACTACTCAGCAGGCCCCACCATACTGGCATCTCTGTTCTTCATCATTTTCATGAAACCCGTCAATCAAGGCACCTGTCTGGTACACTCATGATCAGCAACAGGACATCCAAAGGTTCTCCAGTGCCACCTAGTCATGGGAATTTCAAAGATTGCATGGTATTTATCTAGCCGTTTTCAAAAGGATGAAGTTGGAGGCACTGTGGGTTTCCATTCATTCAGGAACCATTAAATGGTGAGAAAGATCATTTCAATGAAATCTCTGGAGAACTCTAACAAACAAGGCTTCCCAAAGAGTGGCCAAAACGTCACATGAAACCAGGCCCACTGAGGTGTACAATGTGAGGTCCATGTGTGTTTTGACTCTCAACTATGGCTGCCAGGTCTTTAAGAATAAAATCATGTGATATCCTGGCTGAGATTCGCAGTGTTCTGTGGAAAATCACCCTGGGCTTCGATCTCAGTTTCCAGGGGGGGCTCTCATGAGTGGCCTCGGAAAATCCCAACTCAATTCATGGCAATACTTCTCTGAGTTCAGTTCCAGAACTCAGTCTCCAAGGGAATCACACCAGAGTTCAAGCCCAGGCGGACCCAGTCCTCTCTTCCACCGCCACAGAAATGACCACAATTCAAACCAAAACACTGCCAAAAGGCCCTCATCTTCTTCCATATAGACAATACTCATAACCTCTGACTGGAGGTTTCCATGAGGGGCGCAGCTTAAGACAGTGTCCACAATAAGCTCCCTTGCCCATCATTTGCCTAATGTCAGGGTGGCCTGGACACCCTTCCTTTGAACCAGGAGTGATCAAATAGGCCTGCCTGTAATACTGCTCAGCTTCTCCGCTTGGAGGCCTGCTGATCTTGGGGTATAGATTCTTTGTGTGAATTGGAGTCATGAAAAAACCCAAGCACATAATGGCTAGCCTCTGCAGGGCTTTGAAAAACTCATTTGACCCAAAGGATCCCTATTCTCACTTGATGGAGGACAGGAACCTTACAGAGGAAGGCAAGAGACTTCATCCACATTGACTGCTTTTTTGCCATATTGGCTATGGATGCACATATGGGATCTTTCTTGAGATCCATCAGGTGCTGACAATCTAAGCCACAGCCTTACACAGGGCCAAGAGGCTGATTCAGACACATCCCTTTGCAAAGCAATTAAGCAAAGAGCCACAAGTGATGCCCCTTCGTTTGCATTTGAAAACTGTTTTCTTCAGGCTTCACAAAGGGGTGTCCTGAGGCAAAGACCTTGCTGACATCCAGGGAAACAGAACAATAGGTAAGCAAAAGGCCCAAAGCAGGGTTTCTCCACTGAGAACTTAATGGGCCCACTGATATCTGAGTTTTCTGAGATGCTCACTATTCATTTCAGCTATCTAGTACATGGCAATGTCACCAAGCTTGGAGGTGGTACATATCTTGGACACAAAACCATGAGCCTATTCTGAAGAGTGGCCAGAATTCAGGAAAAAACCAGAAATTTAGGAAGATAGTAGGATTTGCCCATGGATAAGGCAAGCCCCAGTCCATTCATAAATTGGGCAGGATGAATGCTGGAAGCTTTCTACTAGACAGGACACATCCATTGATGCATTCTCTTTTCTAATGTCTACAACCACGGACACAGTGCGATACACAGACATAGCAACACTCGCCTTGTCAAAAGACTTGCTAGAAACAGTCCACTCCAAACCAAACAAACCGCCTTTCCTAGCTCTTCTCAGAACATGAGACCAAACCACAGACTGAAACCCACACCCACAAAGCCACCTCCTTCCCCCAGTAGGTCTGTGACTACCCGCAGTGTCCTCTGACAGGTGGGCCATACTATGTTCCCCCGAATAGGCCTGTCCTGTCTCAGATCTGGACTCCTTGGCCTATTCTGTGAAGTTATCAGGAGCCAGGGGTGAGCCACTACCTGCTTTCTCAGGAAAGAACCCCTTCAGAGCTTCCTTGGCAATTGGCCATCCGCACATCTGTACGTACCAAGAAAGACTGACTCTGTCCTTGGTAAATCCAAACAAGTGTGCCCACTGAAACTGCCACTGGGACTGCCTCTGGGTGCCTGGCTTCCTGGATCCCAAGTTCAGAAAGTTTCATCACCAAGGAAGTGTGGTGAGGTCACTTCCTTCAGGAACTGAATGAGGTCACTGCCTTGGGAACCACTCTGTCCTAACTGTTGCTTCCAAGGGTCCCATGAGATGGAGGCTGCCCCTGCTTCCTGTGACACTTTCACAAGTTAGAATGGTATATCAACCATAGGCACCCAGGAAAAGCTCTCCACACAGGCCTGGTTTGGTCCATCTTGTCTACATTAAGAAGAGAGAGGCTCATTCAGACACATCTTTTCATCCTGACCAGGTTGTTTGCCACAGAAGATGACTTCTGCTCTCTCAGGTCCTTCCTTTCTGCCTACATCTTCTCCAGGGATCATTTCTGCATGGACCTTTGAGGTTCTCAGCAGGTGGAAGATCCCCTACATTCCTGTATTGTAAGACCAACTCTGTCCCTGCTCTTCTGTAAAGTTAGATTGAGGGAAAAGTAAATGCTTGGGGTTAAGAACATGTTCGATTTGGGTTAGAAATCATTCTGCTGGATGAAGAATGGTATTGGGAACCTGTGATATTTATAATAATATAGAGGTGAAATATATGTATGAAAACAGAAATCTAAGTAAGATTTGAAGGCCAGAAGGGCATTGGGCCCTTGATTGGAATACTTAGCTTTGAATTACATTCTGTACAGATGTCTCTGACAAATCCATATACAATGGCATAGGACCTTGTACCTTGGATGATTGAATGTAGAAGAGAAGATCCAGTCAAAAAGGGATAGTAGGTAGGATTAGGAAGATAGTCAGTAGGTTTAGGAAGAAGAGTGGGTATAATATTTGGACCAAAAGTTCTTTAGCAATAGGGTGTCTGTTAGAGAGTGAATGTAAATGTCAGCACATGTGAAGAGTCAGTCACAATGATGAACTGGGGAAGATATGTAGGAAAGCAGATATGAATATAGACATTAGGAAATCAGGAAAAGTATAAAGTGAGTGATAGGATTTGACATTTTCAACAGGGTTGAGGTTGAATATATAATCTAAGGCAGAAACAAATGTGTAGTCACCAATAGGATTGACATTTGAGAGCATTAGGCAACCTGGACAAGGATGGTTTTAGTAATCCATGCTAACTTTCCAATTAGGCTTTTGTACAATCATAAGTGTGACCTTTGCATTTTGTGTCCAGAATATCACTGTGATAAAATATATATGTAGATCAGGTGACATGAGTATTTCTTCAACTATTTTTGAGAGCAATGTATTGAAGACGTATAAATTAGCATTCGGGGGTACAAATAGGTATACCCAGGGTCTATGAGTATAGAGATAATGCATGAATAGACCACACTGTGAATAAAGAATATAACTGTTTCCGATTTAAATAATGGATTGAATTGATATCTGAAAATATATAGGAAATCTTATATTGATACAGGGTCATTCATTCCAACCAGTTATACATCTAATGGTAATATTAGGGTGATGGTTTACCATGAGGGGTGTGTGAGTTTTGGTTCCAAAGTGATTAAGGAAATCCAAAATAATATGCTTGGAAAGAAGTCTCATGAAAAGACCAGTCAAGAAACATGGAGGAATACATGTGTTCTGAAGCAGGATTTGATTGAAAGTGAACCAAATGCCTAGAAATTTGTGAACATGAGGATGAAATATATATCCTATGATGTGCATCAACTGAAGAAATAGTAATGTGCCAGTGTTGAATAAAAATAAATGTCCAAATACACATCATGTCCCATAGGAGTCTACTTGCATTGATGTTAAATAGGGTCAGTTACTGAAGACATGTTAGGATTTCTATTCACCATTCACTGAAGTTAGTTTTCAGTACTAGGAAACAAATACGTATTTCAGGTGGATGAATATTTCTGAGAATAAGCTTGTGAAAAGTTGATTATAAATCCACATACATGAACATGAATTTAGGGAGTGTAAAATAAGACACATATATTTTATATTTTGAAAAATCTGGAGAGTGTGTGTGTATATATACATAGATATATATACACAAACACAAACACAGAGACATTAAGAAGTAAAAATATATATGCCAATTGAAATTCATCATGAAATATATATCATTTAAAGATCCAAAAATATTATTTTACTGAACATTTATGTATGTATCATGTTGTTAAAGTAGGAAGCTCACCCATAGGTTGATTTTCAGTTCAAACAGCATTTAGGAGTAGTGATTTCTTCTCACAGATTGTATCTGCCAAGTCAGCCACCTCAAAAGAATGTAGCTGGGAAACCAGGTAGGATTTTGTATGTGCATGTAAAAAGACATGTGCTGAATAGGCTGCAAAGAAAGGGAGACAGGAATTCACATATTTGTTAAGTTTAAAAACACATGGAGATCTATTACATTGGACTAGATTCATAACATGTACCCTTTATAATTCAAAAGGCCTGTCCAACTACGCCTCATCCCTCCTCTGAACTGCTAGTATTTTTATTCTGTTTGGGTTATTTTTCTCTATCATATTATAATTTGTAGTCAGAGTCTAGTAGGGTTTGGGTTAGTGTCAGGGATTCAGTTTTTGGAATGGAAAATAGGAAAATAAATCCAATGTTTATGCAAATATGTTCTACACAAAATCTTCCCACAATCATCCAGAAAAATGCCTTGACAATACCTTTGCCCCATGTAAGACGCAATTCCAGAAGAAGAGTTAGAAAATCATTGAATACATACGTGGAATGAAAAATGCTCAGGAGTTCACAACTTTGGAGGTGGTAGAGGAGTTTCCAGAAGTAAGGGACAGGATAAACACTCCACAAACATGGAGCTCTGCTGGCCTAAAGACTTCTTGAGAAACTGCCTCTGAGAATGGGCTTTTGAAATATATGTTGTTGTCAGGAGCTTTAGCTTCTTTTGTAGTGAGACCATCAAAGCTGGGTCTTCATCTATGTGACCTGGAGGATATGGTTTCTGATTTTCCAATGAACATGAGGCAGAAGTGCTGAATTCTCTCTTTGTAGGTAAACTGTGGCCATTGGGGGCTAAGTGTCTCCCCGTGGGGACTCTGAAGCCATTTGGTCATCCTCCACTTTTCGTGGTGTTTCTTGCTGCTGCACTAGGAGTTTGGTATTTGCTTCACGAAATACAAGGAGTTTAACTGGGACACAGTGCTGGAGGGAGTTCTGTCACGTGTGGTGGGTCAGGGTCCTAGGAGAATGCACCAACCATGATTCTATCTTACAGAGCGTGGCCCCTTGACCATAGCAACCTCTTTCTGAACATTGTTCTGAAACCTCTTCATATAACAAGATGCCTTTACATATAAGGGTCTGCTGGGTGCACCATGTCAGTCACAAGCCATTTGGAAGCCCATCGCAGATCCACATGGCCCCACCACAGATGTTTTATCACACACCTGCACACCACTGCTCTAGGCCCACTACTCAGCAGGCCCCACCATACTGGCATCTCTGTTCTTCATCATTTTCATGAAACCCGGCAATCAAGGCACCTGTCTGGTACACTCATGATCAGCAACAGGATATCCAAAGGTTCTCCAGTGCCACCTGGTCATGGGAATTTCAAAGATTGCATGGTATTTATCTAGCCGTTTTTAAAGGATGAAGTTGGAGGCACTGTGGGTTTCCATTCATTCAGGAACCATTAAATGGTGAGAAAGATCATTTCAATGAAATCTCTGGAGAACTCTAAAAAATAAGGCTTCCCAAAGAGTGGCCAAAACGTCACATGAAACCAGCCCCACTGAGGTGTACAATGAGAGGTCCATGTGTGTTTTGACTCTCAACTATGGCTGCCAGGTCTTTAAGAGTAAAATCATGTGATATCCTGGCTGAGATTCCCAGTGTTCTGTGGAAAGTCACCCTGGGCTTCGATCTCAGTTTCCAGGGGGGGCTCTCATGAGTGGCCTCGGAAAATCCCAACTCAATTCATGGCAATACTTCTCTGAGTTCAGTTCCAGAACTCAGTCTCCAAGGGAATCACACCAGAGTTCAAGCCCAGGCGGACCCAGTCCTCTCTTCCACCGCCACACAAATGACCACAATTCAAACCAAAACACTGCCAAAAGGCCCTCATCTTCTTCCATATAGACAATACTCATAACCTCTGGCTGGAGGTTTCCATGAGGGGCGCAGCCTAAGACAGTGTCCACAATAAGCTCCCTTGCCCATCATTTGCCTAATGTCAGGGTGGCCTGGACACCCTTCCTTTGAACCAGGAGTGATCAAATAGACCTGCCTTTAATACTGCTCAGCTTCTCCGCTTGGAGGCCTGCTGATCTTGGGGTATAGATTCTTTGTGTGAATTGGAGTCATGAGAAAACCCAAGCACATAATGGCTAGCCTCTGCAGGGCTTTGAAAAACTCATTTGACCCAAAGGATCCCTATTCTCACTTGATGGAGGACAGGAACCTTACAGAGGAAGGCAAGAGACTTCATCCACATTGACTGCTTTTTTGCCATATTGGCTATGGATGCACATATGGGATCTTTCTTGAGATCCATCAGGTGCTGACAATCTAAGCCACAGCCTTACACAGGGCCAAGAGGCTGATTCAGACACATCCCTTTGCAAAGCAATTAAGAAAAGAGCCACAAGTGATGCCCGTTCGTTTGCATTTGAAAACTGTTTTCTTCAGGCTTCACAAAGGGGTGTCCTGAGGCAAAGACCTTGCTGACATCCAGGGAAACAGAACAATAGGTAAGCAAAAGGCCCAAAACAGGGTTTCTCCACTGAGACTTTAATGGGCCCACTGATATCTGAGTTTTCTGAGATGCTCACTATTCATTTCAGCTATCTAGTACATGGCAATGTCACCAAGCTTGGAGGTGGTACATATCTTGGACACAAAACCATGAGCCTATTCTTAAGAGTGGCCAGAATTCAGGAAAATACCAGAAATTTAGGAAGATAGTAGGTTTTGCCCATGGATAAGGCAAGCCCCAGTCCATTCATAAATTGGGCAGGATGAATGCTGGAAGCTTTCTACTAGACAGGACACATCCATTGATGCATTCTCTTTTCTAATGTCTACAACCACGGACACAGTGCGATACACAGACATAGCAACACTCGCCTTGTCAAAAGACTTGCTAGAAACAGTCCACTCCAAACCAAGCAAACTGCCTTTCCTAGCTCTTCTCAGAACATGAGACCAAACCACAGACTCACACTCACACACACAAAGCCACCTCCTTCCCCCCAAGTAGGTCTGTGACTACCCGCAGTGTCCTCTGACTGATGGGCCATACTATGTTCCCCCGAAATGGCCTGTCCTGTCTCAGATCTGGACTCCTTGGCCAATTCTGTGAAGTTATCAGGAGCCAGGGGTGAGCCACTACCTGCTTTCTCAGGAAAGACCCCCTTCAGAGCTTCCTTGGCAATTGGCCATCCTCACATCTGGGGGTACCAAGAAAGACTGACTCTGTCCTTGGTAAATCCAAACAAGTGAGCCCACTGGGACTGGCACTGGGACTGCCTCTGGGTGCCTGGCTTCCTGGATCCCAAGTTCAGAGAGTTCCATCACCAAGGAAGTGTGGTGAGGTCACTTCCTTCAGGAACTGAATGAGGTCACTGCCTTGGAAACCACTCTGTCCTAACTGTTGCTTCCAAGGGTCCCATGAGATGGAGGCTGCCCCTGCTTCCTGTGACACTTTCACAAGTTAGAATGGTATATCAACCATAGGCACCCAGGAAAAGCTCTCCACACAGGCCTGGTTTGGTCCATCTTGTCTACATTAAGAAGAGAGAGGCTCATTCAGACACATCTTTTCATCCTGACCAGGTTGTTTGCCACAGAAGATGACTTCTGCTCTCTCAGGTCCTTCCTGGCTGCCTACATCTTCTCCAGGGATCATTTCTGCATGGACCTTTGAGGTTCTCAGGAGGTGGAAGATCCCCTACACTCCTGTATTGTAAGACCAACTCTGTCCCTGCTCTTCTGTAAAGTTAGATTGAGGGAAAAGTAAATGCTTGGGGTTAAGAACATGTTCGATTTGGGTTAGAAATCATTCTGCTGGATGAAGAATGGTATTGGGAACCTGTGATATTTATAATAATATAGAGGTGAAATATTTGTATGAAAACAGAAATCTAAGTAAGATTTGAAGGCCAGAAGGGCATTGGGCCCTTGATTGAAATACTTAGCTTTGAATTACATTCTGTACAGATGTCTCTGACAAATCCATATACAATGGCATAGGACCTTGTACCTTGGATGATTGAATGTAGAAGAGAAGATCCAGTCAAAAAGGGATAGTAGGTAGGATTATGAAGATAGTCAGTAGGTTTAGGAAGAAGAGTGGGTATAATATTTGGACCAAAAGTTCTTTAGCAATAGGGTGTCTGTTAGAGAGTGAATGTAAATGTCAGCACATGTGAAGAGTCAGTCACAATGATGAACTGGGGAAGATATGTAGGAAAGCAGATATGAATATAGACATTAGGAAATCAGGAAAAGTATAAAGTGAGTGATAGGCTTTGACATTTTCAACAGGGTTGAGGTTGAATATATAATCTAAGGCAGAAACAAATGTGTTGTCACCAATAGGATTGACATTTGAGAGCATTAGGCAACCTGGACAAGGATGGTTTTAGTAATCCATGCTAACTTTCCAATTAGGCTTTGGTACAATCATAAGTGTGACCTTTGCATTTTGTGTCCAGAATATCACTGTGATAAAATATATATGTAGATCAGGTGACATGAGTATTTCTTCAACTATTTTTGGGAGCAATGTATTGAAGACGTATAAATTAGCATTCGGGGGTACAAATAGGTATACCCAGGGTCTATGAGTATAGAGATAATGCATGAATAGACCACACTGTGAATAAAGAATATAACTGGTTCCAATTTAAATAATGGATTGAATTGATATCTGAAAATATATAGGAAATCTTATATTGATACAGGATCATTCATTCCAACCAGTTATACATCTAATGGTAATATTAGGGTGATGGTTTACCATGAGGGGTGTGTGAGTTTTGGTTCCAAAGTGATTATGGAAATCCGAAATAATATGCTTGGAAAGAAGTCTCATGAAAAGACCAGTCAAGAAACATGGAGGAATACATGTGTTCTGAAGCAGGATTTGATGGAAAGTGAACCAAATGCCTAGAAATTTGTGAACATGAGGATGAAATATATATCCTATGATGTGCATCAACTGAAGAAATAATAATGTGCCAGTGTTGAATAAAAATAAATGTCTAAATACACATCATGTCCCATAGGAGTCTACTTGCATTGATGTTAAACAGGGTCAGTTACTGAAGAAATGTTAGGACTTCTATTCACCATTCACTGAAGTTAGTTTTCAGTACTAGGAAACAAATACGTATTTCAGGTGGATGAATATTTCTGAGAATAATCTTGTGAAAAGTTGATTATAAATCCACATACATGAACATGAATTTAGGGAGTGTAAAATAAGACACATATATTTTATATTTTGAAAAATCTGGAGAGTGTGTGTGTGTATATATACATAGATATATATACACAAACACAAACACAGAGACATTAAGAAGTAAAAATATATATGCCAATTGAAATTCATCATGAAATATATATCATTTAAAGATCCAAAAATATTGATTTTACTGAACATGGATGTATGTATCATGTTGTTCAAGTAGGAAGCTCACCCATAGGTTGATTTTCAGTTCAAACAGCATTTAGGAGGAGTGATTTCTTCTCACAGATTGTATCTCCCAAGTCAGCCACCTCAAAAGAATGTAGCTGGGAAACCAGGTAGGATTCTGTATGTGCATGTAAAAAGACATGTGCTGAATAGGCTGCAAAGAAAGGGAGACAGGAATTCACATATTTTTTAAGTTCAAAAACACATGGAGATCTATTACATTGGACTAGATTCATAAAATGTACCCTTTATAATTCAAAAGGCCTGTCCAACTACGCATCATGCCTCCTCTGAACTGCTAGTATTTTTATTCTGTTTGGGTTATTTTTCTCTATCATATTATGATTCGTAGTCACAGTCTTGTAGGGTATGGGTTAGTGTCAGGGATTCAGTTTTTGGAATGGAAAATAGGAAAATAAATCCAATGTTTATGCAAATATGTTCTCCACAAAATCTTCCCACAATCATCCAGAAAAATGCCTTGACAATACCCTTGCCCCATGTAAGACGCAATTCGAGAAGAAGAGTTAGAAAATCATTGAATACATATGTGGAATGAAAAATGCTCAGGAGTTCACAACTTTGGAGGTGGTAGAGGAGTTTCCAGAAGTAAGGGACAGGAGAAACACTCCACAAACATGGAGCTCTGCTGGCCTAAAGACTTCTTGAGAAACTGCCTCTGAGAATGGGCTTTTGAAATATATGTTGTTGTCAGGAGCTTTAGCTTCTTTTGTAGTGAGACCATCAAAGCTGGGTCTTCATCTATGTGACCTGGAGGATATGGTTTCTGATTTTCCAATGAACATGAGGCAGAAGTGCTGAATTCTATCTTTGTAGATAAACTGTGGCCATTGGGGGCTAAGTGTCTCCCCGTGGGGACTCTGAAGCCATTTGGTCATCCTCCACTTTTCGTGGTGTTTCTTGCTGCTGCACTAGGAGTTTGGTATTTGCTTCACGAAATACAAGGAGTTTAACTGGGACACAGTGCTGGAGGGAGTTCTGTCACGTGTGGTGGGTCAGGGTCCTAGGAGAATGCACCAACCATGATTCTATCTTACAGAGCGTGGCCCCTTGACCATAGCAACCTGATTCTGAACATTGTTCTGAAACCTCTTCATATAACAAGATGCCTTTACATATAAGGGTCTGCTGGGTGCACCGTGTCAGTCACAAGCCATTTGGAAGCCCATCGCAGATCCACATGGCCCCACCACAGATGTTTTATCACACACCTGCACACCACTGCTCTAGGCCCACTACTCAGCAGGCCCCACCATACTGGCATCTCTGTTCTTCATCATTTTCATGAAACCTGTCAATCAAGGCACCTGTCTGGTACACTCATGATCAGCAACAGAACATCCAAAGGTTCTCCAGTGCCACCTGGTCATGGGAATTTCAAAGATTGCATGGTATTTATCTAGCCGTTTTTAAAGGATGAAGTTGGAGGCACTGTGGGTTTCCATTCATTCAGGAACCATTAAATGGTGAGAAAGATCATTTCAATGAAATCTCTGGAGAACTCTAACAAACAAGGCTTCCCAAAGAGTGGCCAAAACGTCACATGAAACCAGGCCCACTGAGGTGTACAATGTGAGGTCCATGTGTGTTTTGACTCTCAACTATGGCTGCCAGGTCTTTAAGAATAAAATCATGTGATATCCTGGCTGAGATTCCCAGTGTTCTGTGGAAAGTCACCCTGGGCTTCGATCTCAGTTTCCAGGGGGGGCTCTTATGGGTGGCCTTGGAAAATCCCAACTCAATTCATGGCAATACTTCTCTGAGTTCAGTTCCAGAACTCAGTCTCCAAGGGAATCACACCAGAGTTCAAGCCCAGGCTGACCCAGTCCTCTCTTCCACCGCCACACAAATGACCACAATTCAAACCAAAACACTGCCAAAAGGCCCTCATCTTCTTCCATATAGACAATACTCATAACCTCTGGCTGGAGGTTTCCATGAGGGGCACAGCCTAAGACAGTGTCCACAATAAGCTCCCTTGCCCATCATTTGCCTAATGTCAGGGTGGCCTGGACACCCTTCCTTTGAACCAGGAGTGATCAAATAGGCCTGTCTTTAATACTGCTCAGCTTCTCCGCTTGGAGGCCTGCTGATCTTGGGGTATAGATTCTTTGTGTGAATTGGAGTCATGAGAAAACCCAAGCACATAATGGCTAGCCTCTGCAGGGCTTTGAAAAACTCATTTGACCCAAAGGATCCCTATTCTCACTTGATGGAGGACAGGAACCTTACAGAGGAAGGCAAGAGACTTCATCCACATTGACTGCTTTTTTGCCATATTGGCTAAGGATGCACATATGAGATCTTTTTTGAGATCCATCAGGTGCTGACAATCTAAGCCACAGCCTTACACAGGGCCAAGAGGCTGATTCAGACACATCCCTTTGCAAAGCAATTAAGCAAAGAGCCACAAGTGATGCCCGTTCGTTTGCATTTGAAAACTGTTTTCTTCAGGCTTCACAAAGGGGTGTCCTGAGGCAAAGACCTTGCTGACATCCAGGGAAACAGAACAATAGGTAAGCAAAAGGCCCAAAGCAGGGTTTCTCCACTGAGAACTTAATGGGCCCACTGATATCTGAGTTTTCTGAGATGCTCACTATTCATTTCAGCTATCTAGTACATGGCAATGTCACCAAGCTTGGAGGTGGTACATATCTTGGACACAAAACCATGAGCCTATTCTGAAGAGTGGCCAGAATTCAGGAAAAAACCAGAAATTTAGGAAGATAGTAGGATTTGCCCATGGATAAGGCAAGGCCCAGTCCATTCATAAATTGGCAGGATGAATGCTGGAAGCTTTCTACTAGACAGGACACATCCATTGATGCATTCTATTTTCTAATGTCTACAACCACGGACACAGTGCCATACACAGACATAGCAACACTCGCCTTGTCAAAAGACTTGCTAGAAACAGTCCACTCCAAACCAAACAAACCGCCTTTCCTAGCTCTTCTCAGAACATGGGACCAAACCACAGACTCACACCCACACCCACAAAGCCACCTCCTTCCCCCAAGTAGGTCTGTGACTACCCGCAGTGTCCTCTGACAGGTGGGCCATACTATGTTTCCCCGAAATGGCCTGTCCTGTCTCAGATCTGGACTCCTTGGACTATTCTGTTAAGTTATCAGGAGCCAGGGGTGAGCCACTACCTGCTTTCTCAGGAAAGACCCCCTTCAGAGCTTCCTTGGCAATTGGCCATCCTCACATCTGTAGGTACCAAGAAAGACTGACTCTGTCCTCGGTAAATCCAAATAAGTGAGCCCCCTGGGACTGGTACTGGGACTGCCTCTGGGTGCCTGGCTTCCTGGATCCCAAGTTCAGAGAGTTCCATCACCAAGGAAGTGTGGTGAGGTCACTTCCTTCAGGAACTGAATGAGGTCACTGCCTTGGAAACCACTCTGTCCTAACTGTTGCTTCCAAGGGTCCCATGAGATGGAGGCTGCCCCTGCTTCCTGTGACACTTTCACAAGTTAGAATGGTATATCAGCCATAGGCACCCAGGAAAAGCTCTCCACACAGGCCTGGTTTGGTCCATCTTGTCTACATTAAGAAGAGAGAGGCTCATTCAGACACATCTTTTCATCCTGACCAGGTTGTTTGCCACAGAAAATGACTTCTGCTCTCTCAGGTCCTTCCTGGCTGCCTACATCTTCTCCAGGGATCATTTCTGCATGGACCTTTGAGGTTCTCAGCAGGTGGAAGATCCCCTACATTCCTGTATTGTAAGACCAACTCTGTCCCTGCTCTTCTGTAAAGTTAGATTGAGGGAAAAGTAAATGCTTGGGGTTAAGAACATGTTCGATTTGGGTTAGAAATCATTCTGCTGGATGAAGAATGGTATTGGGAACCTGTGATATTTATAATAATATAGAGGTGAAATATTTGTATGAAAACAGAAATCTAAGTAAGATTTGAAGGCCAGAAGAGCATTGGGCCTTTGATTGAAATACTTAGCTTTGAATTACATTCTATACAGATGTCTCTGACAAATCCATATACAATGGCATAGGACCTTGTACCTTGGATGATTGAATGTAGAAGAGAAGATCCAGTCAAAAAGGGATAGGAGGTAGGATTAGGAAGATAGTCAGTAGGTTTAGGAAGAAGAGTGGGTATAATATTTGGACCAAAAGTTCTTTAGCAATAGGGTGTCTGTTAGAGAGTGAATGTAAATGTCAGCACATGTGAAGAGTCAGTCACAATGATGAACTGGGGAAGATATGTAAGAAAGCAGATATGAATATAGACATTAGGAAATCAGGAAAAGTATAAAGTGAGTGATAGGATTTGACATTTTCAACAGGGTTGAGGTTGAATATATAATCTAAGGCAGAAACAAATGTGTAGTCACCAATAGGATTGACATTTGAGAGCATTAGGCAACCTGGACAAGGATGGTTTTAGTAATCCATGCTAACTTTCCAATTAGGCTTTGGTACAATCATAAGTGTGACCTTTGCATTTTGTGTCCAGAATATCACTGTGATAAAATATATATGTAGATCAGGTGACATGAGTATTTCTTCAACTATTTTTGGGAGCAATGTATTGAAGACGTATAAATTAGCATTCGGGGGTACAAATAGGTATACCCAGGGTCTATGAGTATAGAGATAATGCATGAATAGACCACACTGTGAATAAAGAATATAACTGTTTCCAATTTAAATAATGGATTGAATTGATATCTGAAAATATATAGGAAATCTTATATTGATACAGGATCATTCATTCCAACCAGTTATACATCTAATGGTAATATTAGGGTGATGGTTTACCATGAGGGGTGTGTGTGTATTGGTTCCAAAGTGATTAAGGAAATCCAAAATAATATGCTTGGAAAGAAGTCTCATGAAAAGACCAGTCAAGAAACATGGAGGAATACATGTGTTCTGAAGCAGGATTTGATGGAAAGTGAACCAAATGCCTAGAAATTTGTGAACATGAGGATGAAATATATATCCTATGATGTGCATCAACTGAAGAAATAGTAATGTGCCAGTGTTGAATAAAAATAAATGTCCAAATACACATCATGTCCCATAGGAGTCTACTTGCATTGATGTTAAATAGGGTCAGTTACTGAAGAAATGTTAGGATTTCTATTCACCATTCACTGAAGTTAGTTTTCAGTACTAGGAAACAAATACGTATTTCAGGTGGATGAATATTTCTGAGAATAATCTTGTGAAAAGTTGATTATAAATCCACATACATGAACATGAATTTAGGGAGTGTAAAATAAGACACATATATTTTATATTTTGAAAAATCTGGAGAGTGTGTGTGTGTATATATACATAGATATATATACACAAACACAAACACAGAGACATTAAGAAGTAAAAATATATATGCCAATTGAAATTCATCATGAAATATATATCATTTAAAGATCCAAAAATATTGATTTTACTGAACATTAATGTTTGTATCATGTTGTTCAAGTAGGAAGCTCACCCATAGGTTGATTTTCAGTTCAAACAGCATTTAGGAGGAGTGATTTCTTCTCACAGATTGTATCTGCCAAGTCAGCCACCTCAAAAGAATGTAGCTGGGAAAACAGGTAGGATTTTGTATGTGCATGTAAAAAGACATGTGCTGAATAGGCTGCAAAGAAAGGGAGACAGGAATTCACATATTTGTTAAGTTTAAAAACACATGGAGATCTATTACATTGGACTAGATTCATAACATGTACCCTTTATAATTCAAAAGGCCTGTCCAACTACGCATCATGCCTCCTCTGAACTGCTAGTATTTTTATTCTGTTTGGGTTATTTTTCTCTATCATATTATGATTCGTAGTCAGAGTCTAATAGGGTATGGGTTAGTGTCAGGGATTCAGTTTTTGGAATGGAAAATAGGAAAATAAATCCAATGTTTATGCAAATATGTTCTACACAAAATCTTCCCACAATCATCCAGAAAAATGCCTTGACAATACCTTTGCCCCATGTAAGACGCAATTCCAGAAGAAGAGTTAGAAAATCATTGAATACATATGTGGAATTAAAAATGCTCAGGAGTTCACAACTTTGGAGGTGGTAGAGGAGTTTCCAGAAGTAAGGGACAGGATAAACACTCCACAAACATGGAGCTCAGCTGGCCTAAAGACTTCTTGAGAAACTGCCTCTGAGAATGGGCTTTTGAAATATATGTTGTTGTCAGGAGCTTTAGCTTCTTTTGTAGTGAGACCATCAAAGCTGGGTCTTCATCTATGTGACCTGGAGGATATGGTTTCTGATTTTCCAATGAACATGAGGCAGAAGTGCTGAATTCTCTCTTTGTAGGTAAACTGTGGCCATTGGGGGCTAAGTGTCTCCCCGTGGGGACTCTGAAGCCATTTGGTCATCCTCCACTTTTCGTGGTGTTTCTTGCTGCTGCACTAGGAGTTTTGTATTTGCTTCACGAAATACAAGGAGTTTAACTGGGACACAGTGCTGGAGGGAGTTCTGTCACGTGTGGTGGGTCAGGGTCCTAGGAGAATGCACCAACCATGATTCTATCTTACAGAGCGTGGCCCCTTGACCATAGCAACCTGATTCTGAACATTGTTCTGAAACCTCTTCATATAACAAGATGCCTTTACATATAAGGGTCTGCTGGGTGCACCGTGTCAGTCACAAGCCATTTGGAAGCCCATCGCAGATCCACATGGCCCCACCACAGATGTTTTATCACACACCTGCACACCACTGCTCTAGGCCCACTACTCAGCAGGCCCCACCATACTGGCATCTCTGTTCTTCATCATTTTCATGAAACCTGTCAATCAAGGCACCTGTCTGGTACACTCATGATCAGCAACAGAACATCCAAAGGTTCTCCAGTGCCACCTGGTCATGGGAATTTCAAAGATTGCATGGTATTTATCTAGCCGTTTTTAAAGGATGAAGTTGGAGGCACTGTGGGTTTCCATTCATTCAGGAACCATTAAATGGTGAGAAAGATCATTTCAATGAAATCTCTGGAGAACTCTAACAAACAAGGCTTCCCAAAGAGTGGCCAAAACGTCACATGAAACCAGGCCCACTGAGGTGTACAATGTGAGGTCCATGTGTGTTTTGACTCTCAACTATGGCTGCCAGGTCTTTAAGAATAAAATCATGTGATATCCTGGCTGAGATTCCCAGTGTTCTGTGGAAAGTCACCCTGGGCTTCGATCTCAGTTTCCAGGGGGGGCTCTCATGAGTGGCCTCGGAAAATCCCAACTCAATTCATGGCAATACTTCTCTGAGTTCAGTTCCAGAACTCAGTCTCCAAGGGAATCACACCAGAGTTCAAGCCCAGGCGGACCCAGTCCTCTCTTCCACCGCCACACAAATGACCACAATTCAAACCAAAACACTGCCAAAGGCCCTCATCTTCTTCCATATAGACAATACTCATAACCTCTGGCTGGAGGTTTCCATGAGGGGCGCAGCCTAAGACAGTGTCCACAATAAGCTCCCTTGCCCATCATTTGCCTAATGTCAGGGTGGCCTGGACACCCTTCCTTTGAACCAGGAGTGATCAAATAGGCCTGCCTTTAATACTGCTCAGCTTCTCCGCTTGGAGGCCTGCTGATCTTGGGGTATAGATTCTTTGTGTGAATTGGAGTCATGAGAAAACCCAAGCACATAATGGCTAGCCTCTGCAGGGCTTTGAAAAACTCATTTGACCCAAAGGATCCCTATTCTCACTTGATGGAGGACAGGAACCTTACAGAGGAAGGCAAGAGACTTCATCCACATTGACTGCTTTTTTGCCATATTGGCTAAGGATGCACATATGGGATCTTTTTTGAGATCCATCAGGTGCTGACAATCTAAGCCACAGCCTTACACAGGGCCAAGAGGCTAATTCAGACACATCCCTTTGCAAAGCAATTAAGCAAAGAGCCACAAGTGATGCCCGTTCGTTTGCATTTGAAAACTGTTTTCTTCAGGCTTCACAAAGGGGTGTCCTGAGGCAAAGACCTTGCTGACATCCAGGGAAACAGAACAATAGGTAAGCAAAAGGCCCAAAGCAGGGTTTCTCCACTGAGAACTTAATGGGCCCACTGATATCTGAGTTTTCTGAGATGCTCACTATTCATTTCAGCTATCTAGTACATGGCAATGTCACCAAGCTTGGAGGTGGTACATATCTTGGACACAAAACCATGAGCCTATTCTGAAGAGTGGCCAGAATTCAGGAAAAAACCAGAAATTTAGGAAGATAGTAGGATTTGCCCATGGATAAGGCAAGGCCCAGTCCATTCATAAATTGGCAGGATGAATGCTGGAAGCTTTCTACTAGACAGGACACATCCATTGATGCATTCTATTTTCTAATGTCTACAACCACCGACACAGTGCGATACACAGACATAGCAACACTCGCCTTGTCAAAAGACTTGCTAGAAACAGTCCACTCCAAACCAAACAAACCGCCTTTCCTAGCTCTTCTCAGAACATGAGACCAAACCACAGACTCACACCCACACCCACAAAGCCACCTCCTTCCCCCAAGTAGGTCTGTGACTACCCGCAGTGTCCTCTGACAGGTGGGCCATACTATGTTCCCCCGGAATGGCCTGTCCTGTCTCAGATCTGGACTCCTTGGCCAATTCTGTGAAGTTATCAGGAGCCAGGGGTGAGCCACTACCTGCTTTCTCAGGAAAGACCCCCTTCAGAGCTTTCTTGGCAATTGGCCATCCTCACATCTGTAGGTACCAAGAAAGACTGACTCTGTCCTTGGTAAATCCAAACAAGTGAGCCCACTGGGACTGGCACTGGGACTGCCTCTGGGTGCCTGGCTTCCTGGATCCCAAGTTCAGAGAGTTCCATCACCAAGGAAGTGTGGTGAGGTCACTTCCTTCAGGAACTGAATGAGGTCACTGCCTTGGAAAACACTCTGTCCTAACTGTTGCTTCCAAGGGTCCCATGAGATGGAGGCTGCCCCTGCTTCCTGTGACAATTTCAAAAGTTAGAATGGTATATCAACCATAGGCACCCAGGAAAAGCTCTCCACACAGGCCTGGTTTGGTCCATCTTGTCTACATTAAGAAGAGAGAGGCTCATTCAGACACATCTTGTCATCCTGACCAGGTTGTTTGCCACAGAAGATGACTTCTGCTCTCTCAGGTCCTTCCTGGCTGCCTTCATCTTCTCCAGGGATCATTTCTGCATGGACCTTTGAGGTTCTCAGCAGGTGGAAGATCCCCTACATTCCTGTATTGTAAGACAAACTCTGTCCCTGCTCTTCTGTAAAGTTAGATTGAGAAAAAAGTAAATGCTTGGGGTTAAGAACATGTTTGATTTGGGTTAGAAATCATTCTGCTGGATGAAGAATGGTATTGGGAACCTGTGATATTTATAATAATATGGAGGTGGAATATATGTATGAAAACAGAAATCTAAGTAAGATTTGAAGGCCAGAAGGGCATTGGGCCCTTGATTGAAATACTTAGCTTTGAATTACATTCTGTACAGATGTCTCTGACAAATCCATATACAATGGCATAGGACCTTGTACCTTGATGATTGAATGTAGAAGAGAAGATCCAGTCAAAAAGAAATAGGAGTTAGGATTAGGAAGATAGTCAGTAGGTTGAGGAAGAAGAGTGGGTATAATATTTAGACCAAAAGTTCTTTAGCAATAGGGTGTCTGTTAGAGAGTGAATGTAAATGTCAGCACATGTGAAGAGTCAGTCACAATGATGAACTGGGGAAGATATGTAGGAAAGCAGATATGAATATAGACATTAGGAAATCAGGAAAAGTATAAAGTGAGTGATGAGATTTGACATTTTCAACAGGGTTGAGGTTGAATATATAATCTAAGGCAGAAACAAATGTGTAGTCACCAATAGGATTGACATTTGAGAGCATTAGGCAACCTGGACAAGGATGGTTTTAGTAATCCATGCTAACTTTCCAATTAGGCTTTGGTACAATCATAAGTGTGACCTTTGCATTTTGTGTCCAGAATATCACTGTGATAAAATATATATGTAGATCAGGTGACATGAGTATTTCTTCAACTATTTTTGGGAGCAATGTATTGAAGACGTATAAATTAGCATTCGGGGGTACAAATAGGTATACCCAGGGTCTATGAGTATAGAGATAATGCATGAATAGACCACACTGTGAATAAAGAATATAACTGGTTCCAATTTAAATAATGGATTGAATTGATATCTGAAAATATATAGGAAATCTTATATTGATACAGGATCATTCATTCCAACCAGTTATACATCTAATGGTAATATTAGGGTGATGGTTTACCATGAGGGGTGTGTGAGTTTTGGTTCCAAAGTGATTAAGGAAATCCAAAATAATATGCTTGGAAAGAAGTCTCATGAAAAGACCAGTCAAGAAACATGGAGGAATACATGTGTTCTGAAGCAGGATTTGATGGAAAGTGAACCAAATGCCTAGAAATTTGTGAACATGATGATGAAATATATATCCTATGATGTGCATCAACTGAAGAAATAGTAATGTGCCAAGTTTGAATAAAAATAAATGTCCAAATACACATCATGTCCCATAGAAGTCTACTTGCATTGATGTTAAACAGGGTCAGTTACTGAAGAAATGTTAGGACTTCTATTCACCATTCACAGAAGTTAGTTTTAAGTACTAGGAAACAAATACGTATTTCAGGTGGATGAATATTTCTGAGAATAATCTTGTGAAAAGTTGATTATAAATCCACATACATGAACATGAATTTAGGGAGTGTAAAATAAGACACATATATTTTATATTTTGAAAAATCTAGAGAGTGTGTGTGTGTATATATACATAGATATATATACACAAACACAAACACAGAGACATTAAGAAGTAAAAATATATATGCCAATTGAAATTCATCATGAAATATATATGATTTAAAGATCCAAAAATATTTATTTTACTGAACATGGATGTATGTATCATGTTGTTCAAGTAGGAAGCTCACCCATAGGTTGATTTTCAGTTCAAACAGCATTTAGGAGGAGTGATTTCTTCTCACAGATTGTATCTGCCAAGTCAGCCACCTCAAAATAATGTAGCTGGGAAACCAGGTAGGATTCTATATGTGCATGTAAAAAGACATGTGCCGAATAGGCTACAAAGAAAGGGAGACAGGAATTCACATATTTGTTAAGTTTAAAAGCACATGGAGATCTATTACATTGGACTAGATTCATAACATGTACCCTTTATAATTCAAGAGGCCTGTCCAACTACGCCTCATGCCTCCTCTGAACTGCTAGTATTTTTATTCTGTTTGGGTTATTTTTCTCTATCATATTATGATTCGTAGTCAGAGTCTAGTAGGGTATGGGTTAGTGTCAGGGATTCAGTTTTTGGAATGGAAAATAGGAAAATGAATCCAAGGTGTATGCAAATATGTTCTCCACAAAATCTTCCCACAATCATCCAGAAAAATGCCTTGACAATACCCTTGCCCCATGTAAGACGCAATTCGAGAAGAAGAGTTAGAAAATCATTGAATACATATGTGGAATGAAAAATACTCAGGAGTTCACAACTTTGGAGGTGGTAGAGGAGTTTCCAGAAGTAAGGGACAGGATAAACACTCCACAAACATGGAGCTCTGCTGGCCTAAAGACTTCTTGAGAAACTGCCTCTGAGAATGGGCTTTTGAAATATATGTTGTTGTCAGGAGCTTTAGCTTCTTTTGTAGTGAGACCATCAAAGATGGGTCTTCATCTATGTGACCTAGAGGATATGGTTTCTGATTTTCCAATGAACATGATTCAGAAGTGCTGAATTCTCTCTTTGTAGGTAAACTGTGGCCATTGGGGGCTCAGTGTCTCCCCGTGGGGACTCTGAAGCCATTTGGTCATCCTCCACTTTTCGTGGTGTTTCTTGCTGCTGCACTAGGAGTTTGGTATTTGCTTCACGAAATACAAGGAGTTTAACTGGGACACAGTGCTGGAGGGAGTTCTGTCACGTGTGGTGGGTCAGGGTCCTAGGAGAATGCACCAACCATGATTCTATCTTACAGAGCGTGGCCCCTTGACCATAGCAACATGATTCTGAACATTGTTCTGAAACCTCTTCATATAACAAGATGCCTTTACATATAAGGGTCTGCTGGGTGCACCATGTCAGTCACAAGCCATTTGGAAGCCCATCGCAGATCCACATGGCCCCACCACAGATGTTTTATCACACACCTGCACACCACTGCTCTATGCCCACTACTCAGCAGGCCCCACCATACTGGCATCTCTGTTCTTCATCATTTTCATGAAACCCGTCAATCAAGGCACCTGTCTGGTACACTCATGATCAGCAACAGGACATCCAAAGGTTCTCCAGTGCCACCTGGTCATGGGAATTTCAAAGATTGCATGGTATTTATCTAGCCGTTTTTAAAGGATGAAGTTGGAGGCACTGTGGGTTTCCATTCATTCAGGAACCATTAAATGGTGAGAAAGATCATTTCAATGAAATCTCTGGAGAACTCTAAAAAACAAGGCTTCCCAAAGAGTGGCCAAAACGTCACATGAAACCAGGCCCACTGAGGTGTACAATGAGAGGTCCATGTGTGTTTTGACTCTCAACTATGGCTGCCAGGTCTTTAAGAGTAAAATCATGTGATATCCTGGCTGAGATTCCCAGTGTTCTGTGGAAAGTCACCCTGGGCTTCGATCTCAGTTTCCAGGGGGGGCTCTCATGAGTGGCCTCGGAAAATCCCAACTCAATTCATGGCAATACTTCTCTGAGTTCAGTTCCAGAACTCAGTCTCCAAGGGAATCACACCAGAGTTCAAGCCCAGGCGGACCCAGTCCTCTCTTCCACCGCCACACAAATGACCACAATTCAAACCAAAACACTGCCAAAAGGCCCTCATCTTCTTCCATATAGACAATACTCATAACCTCTGGCTGGAGGTTTCCATGAGGGGCGCAGCCTAAGACAGTGTCCACAATAAGCTCCCTTGCCCATCATTTGCCTAATGTCAGGGTGGCCTGGACACCCTTCCTTTGAACCAGGAGTGATCAAATAGGCCTGCCTTTAATACTGCTCAGCTTCTCCGCTTGGAGGCCTGCTGATCTTGGGGTATAGATTCTTTGTGTGAATTGGAGTCATGAGAAAACCCAAGCACATAATGGCTAGCCTCTGCAGGGCTTTGAAAAACTCATTTGACCCAAAGGATCCCTATTCTCACTTGATGGAGGACAGGAACCTTACAGAGGAAGGCAAGAGACTTCATCCACATTGACTGCTTTTTTGCCATATTGGCTATGGATGCACATATGGGATCTTTCTTGAGATCCATCAGGTGCTGACAATCTAAGCCACAGCCTTACACAGGGCCAAGAGGCTGATTCAGACACATCCCTTTGCAAAGCAATTAAGCAAAGATCCACAAGTGATGCCCGTTTGTTTCCATTTGAAAACTGTTTTCTTCAGGCTTCACAAAGGGGTGTCCTGAGGCAAAGACCTTGCTGACATCCAGGGAAACAGAACAATAGGTAAGAAAAAGGCCCAAAGCAGGGTTTCTCCACTGAGAACTTAATGGGCCCACTGATATCTGAGTTTTCTGAGATGCTCACTATTCATTTCAGCTATCTAGTACATGGCAATGTCACCAAGCTTGGAGGTGGTGAATATCTTGGATACAAACCATGAGCCTATTCTGAAGAGTGGCCAGAATTCAGGAAAATACCAGAAATTTAGGAAGATAGTAGGTTTTGCCCATGGATAAGGCAAGCCCCAGTCCATTCATAAATTGGGCAGGATGAATGCTGGAAGCTTTCTACTAGACAGGACACATCCATTGATGCATTCTCTTTTCTAATGTCTACAACCACGGACACAGTGCGATACACACATAGCAACACTCGCCTTGTCAAAAGATTTGCTAGAAACAGTCCACTCTAAACCAAACAAACCGCCTTTCCTAGCTCTTCTCAGAACATGAGACCAAACCACAGACTCACACCCACACCAACAAAGCCACCTCCTTCCCCCAAGTAGGTCTGTGACTACCCGCAGTGTCCTCTGACAGGTGGGCCATACTATGTTCCCCCGATATGGCCTGTCCTGTCTCAGATCTGGACTCCTTGGCCAATTCTGTGAAGTTATCGGGAGCCAGGGGTGAGCCACTATCTGCTTTCTCATGAAAGATCCCCTTCAGAGCTTTCTTGGCAATTGGCCATCCTCACATCTGTAGGTACCAAGAAAGACTGACTCTGTCCTTGGTAAATCCAAACAAGTGAGCCCACTGGGACTGGCACTGGGACTGCCTCTGGGTGCCTGGCTTCCTGGATCCGAAGTTCAGAGAGTTCCATCACCAAGGAAGTGTGGTGAGGTCACTTCCTTCAGGAACTGAATGAGGTCACTGCCTTGGAAACCACTCTGTCCTAACTGTTGCTTCCAAGGGTCCCATGAGATGGAGGCTGCCCCTGCTTCCTGTGACACTTTCACAAGTTAGAATGGTATATCAACCATAGGCACCCAGGAAAAGCTCTCCACACAGGCCTGGTTTGGTCCATCTTGTCTACATTAAGAAGAGAGAGGCTCATTCAGACACATCTTTTCATCCTGACCAGGTTGTTTGCCACAGAAGATGACTTCTGCTCTCTCAGGTCCTTCCTGGCTGCCTACATCTTCTCCAGGGATCATTTCTGCATGGACCTTTGAGGTTCTCAGCAGGTGGAAGATCCCCTACATTCCTGTATTGTAAGACCAACTCTGTCTCTGCTCTTCTGTAAAGTTAGATTGAGGGAAAAGTAAATGCTTGGGGTTAAGAACATGTTCGATTTGGGTTAAAAATCATTCTGCTGGATGAAGAATGGTATTGGGAACCTGTGATATTTATAATAATATAGAGGTGAAATATATGTATGAAAACAGAAATCTAGTAAGAATGAAGGCCAGAAGGGCATTGGGCCCTTGATTGAAATACTTAGCTTTGAATTACATTCTGTACAGATGTCTCTGACAAATCCATATACAATGGCATAGGACCTTGTACCTTGGATGATTGAATGTAGAAGAGAAGATCCAGTCAAAAAGGGATAGTAGGTAGGATTAGGAAGATAGTCAGTAGGTTTAGGAAGAAGAGTGTGTATAATATTTGGACCAAAAGTTCTTTAGCAATAGGGTGTCTGTTAGAGAGTGAATGTAAATGTCAGCACATGTGAAGAGTCAGTCACAATGATGAACTGGGGAAGATATGTAGGAAAGCAGATATGAATATAGACATTAGGAAATCAGGAAAAGTATAAAGTGAGTGATAGGATTTGACATTTTCAACAGGGTTGAGGTTGAATATATAATCTAAGGCAGAAACAAATGAGTAGTCACCAATAGGATTGACATTTGAGAGCATTAGGCAACCTGGACAAGGATGGTTTAGTAATCCATGCTAACTTTCCAATTAGGCTTTGGTACAATCATAAGTGTGACCTTTGCATTTTGTGTCCAGAATATCACTGTGATAAAATATATATGTAGATCAGGTGACATGAGTATTTCTTCAACTATTTTTGGGAGCAATGTAATGAAGACGTATAAATTAGCATTCGGGGGTACAAATAGTTATACCCAGGGTCTATGAGTATAGAGATAATGCATGAATAGACCACACTGTGAATAAAGAATATAACTGGTTCCAATTTAAATAATGGATTGAATTGATATCTTAAAATATATAGGAAATCTTATATAGATACAGGATCATTCATTCCAACCAGTTATACATCTAATGGTAATATTAGGGTGATGGTTTACCCTGAGGGGTGTGTGAGTTTTGGTTCCAAAGTGATTACGGAAATCCATAATAATATGCTTGGAAAGAAGTCTCATGAAAAGACCAGTCAAGAAACATGGAGGAATACATGTGTTCTGAAGCAGGATTTGATGGAAAGTGAACCAAATGCCTAGAAATTTGTGAACATGAGGATGAAATATATATCCTATGATGTGCATCAACTGAAGAAATAGTAATGTACCAGTGTTGAATAAAAATAAATGTCTAAATACACATCATGTCCCATAGGAGTCTACTTGCATTGATGTTAAATAGGGTCAGTTACTGAAGAAATGTTTGGACTTCTATTCACCATTCACTGAAGTTAGTTTTCAGTACTAGGAAACAAATACGTATTTCAGGTGGATGAATATTTCTGAGAATAATCTTGTGAAAAGTTGATTATAAATCCACATACATGAACATGAATTTAGGGAGTGTAAAATAAGACATATTTTATATTTTGAAAAATCTGGAGAGTGTGTGTGTGTATATATACATAGATATATATACACAAACACAAACACAGACACATTAAAAAGTAAAAATATATATGCCAATTGAAATTCATCATGAAATATATATCATTTAAAGATCCATAAATATTGATTTTACTGAACATGGATGTATGTATCATGTTGTTCATGTAGGAAGCTCACCCATAGGTTGATTTTCAGTTCAAACAGCATTTAGGAGGAGTGATTTCTTCTCACAGATTGTATCTGCCAAGTCAGCCACCTCAAAAGAGTGTAGCTGGGAAACCAGGTAGGATTCTGTATGTGCTTGTAAAAAGACATGTGCTGAATAGGCTGCAAAGAAAGGGAGACAGGAATTCCCATATTTGTTAAGGTTAAAAACACATGGAGATATATTACATTGGACTAGATTCATAACATGTACCCTTTATAATTCAAAAGGCCTGTCCAACTACGCATCATGCCTCCTCTGAACTGCTAGTATTTTTATTCTGTTTGGGTTATTTTTCTCTATCATATTATGATTCGTAGTCAGAGTCTAGTAGGGTATGGGTTAGTGTCAGGGATTCAGTTTTGGAATGGAAAATAGGAAAATAAATCCAATGTTTATGCAAATGTGTTCTACACAAAACTTCCCACAATCATCCAGAAAAATGCCTTGACAATACCCTTGCCCCATGTAAGACGCAATTCGAGAAGAAGAGTTAGAAAATCATTGAATACATATGTGGAATGAAAAATGCTCAGGAGTTCACAACTTTGGAGGTGGTAGAGGAGTTTCCAGAAGTAAGGGACAGGAGAAACACTCCACAAACCTGGAGCTCTGCTGGCCTAAAGACTTCTTGAGAAACTGCCTCTGAGAATGGGCTTTTGAAATATATGTTGTTGTCAGGAGCTTTAGCTTCTTTTGTAGTGAGACCATCAAAGCTGGGTCTTCATCTATGTGACCTGGAGGATATGGTTTCTGATTTTCCATTGAACATGAGGCAGAAGTGCTGAATTCTCTCTTTGTAGGTAAACTGTGGCCATTGGGGGCTAAGTGTCTCCCCGTGGGGACTCTGAAGCCATTTGGTCATCCTCCACTTTTCGTGGTGTTTCTTGCTGCTGCACTAGGAGTTTGGTATTTGCTTCACGAAATACAAGGAGTTTAACTGGGACACAGTGCTGGAGGGAGTTCTGTCACGTGTGGTGGGTCAGGGCCTAGGAGAATGCACCAACCATGATTCCATCTTACAGAGCGTGGCCCCTTGACTATAGCAACCTGATTCTGATCATTGTTCTGAAACCTTTCCATATAACAAGATGCCTTTACATATAAGGGTCTGGTGGGTGCACCATGTCAGTCACAAGCCATTTGGAAGCCCATCGCAGATCCACATGGCCCCACCACAGATGTTTTATCACACACCTGCACACCACTGCTCTAGGCCCACTACTCAGCAGGCCCCACCATACTGGCATCTCTGTTCTTCATCATTTTCATGAAACCCGTCAATCAAGGCACCTGTCTGGTACACTCATGATCAGCAACAGTACATCCAAAGGTTCTCCAGTGCCACCTGGTCATGGGAATTTCAAAGATTGCATGGTATTTATCTAGCCGTTTTTAAAGGATGAAGTTGGAGGCACTGTGGGTTTCCATTCATTCAGGAACCATTAAATGGTGAGAAAGATCATTTCAATGAAATCTCTGGAGAACTCTAACAAACAAGGCTTCCCAAAGAGTGGCCAAAACGTCACATGAAACCAGGCCCACTGAGGTGTACAATGTGAGGTCCATGTGTGTTTTGACTCTCAACTATGGCTGCCAGGTCTTTAAGAATAAAATCATGTGATATCCTGGCTGAGATTCCCAGTGTTCTGTGGAAAGTCACCCTGGGCTTCGATCTCAGTTTCCAGGGGGGGCTCTCATGAGTGGCCTCGGAAAATCCCAACTCAATTCATGGCAATACTTCTCTGAGTTCAGTTCCAGAACTCAGTCTCCAAGGGAATCACACCAGAGTTCAAGCCCAGGCGGACCCAGTCCTCTCTTCCACCGCCACACAAATGACCACAATTCAAACCAAAACACTGCCAAAAGACCCTCATCTTCATCCATATAGACAATACTCATAACCTCTGGCTGGAGGTTTCCATGAGGGGCGCAGCCTAAGACAGTGTCCACAATAAGCTCCCTTGCCCATCATTTGCCTAATGTCAGGGTGGCCTGGACACCCTTCCTTTGAACCAGGAATGATCAAATAGGCCTGCCTTAAATACTGCTCAGCTTCTCCGCTTGGAGGCCTGCTGATCTTGGGGTATAGATTCTTTGTATGAATTGGAGTCATGAGAAAACCCAAGCACATAATGGCTAGCCTCTGCAGGGCTTTGAAAAACTCATTTGACCCAAAGGATCCCTATTCTCACTTGATGGAGGACAGGAACCTTACAGAGGAAGGCAAGAGACTTCATCCACATTGACTGCTTTTTTGCCATATTGGCTATGGATGCACATATGGGATCTTTCTTGAGATCCATCAGGTGCTGACAATCTAAGCCACAGCCTTACACAGGGCCAAGAGGCTGATTCAGACACATCCATTTGAAAGCAATTAAGCAAAGAGCCACAAGTGATGCCCGTTCGTTTGCATTTGAAAACTGTTTTCTTCAGGCTTCACAAAGGGGTGTCCTGAGGCAAAGACCTTGCTGACATCCAGGGAAACAGAACAATAGGTAAGCAAAAGGCCCAAAGCAGGGTTTCTCCACTGAGACTTTAATGGGCCTACTGATATCTGAGTTTTCTGAGATGCTCACTATTCACTTCACCTATCTAGTACATGGCAATGTCACCAAGCTTAGAGGTGGTACATATCTTGGACACAAAACCATGAGCCTATTCTGAAGAGTGGCCAGAATTCAGGAAAAAAACAGAAATTTAGGAAGATAGTAGGTTTTTCCCATGGATAAGGCAAGCCCCAGTCCATTCATAAATTGGGCAGGATGAATGCTGGAAGCTTTCTACTACACAGGACACATCCATTGATGAATTCTCTTTTCTAATGTCTACAACCACGGACACAGTGCGATACACAGACATGGCAACACTCGCCTTTTCAAAAGACTTGCTAGAAAAAGTCCACTCCAAACCAAACAAACCGCCTTTCCTAGCTTTTCTCAGAACATGAGACCAAACCACAGACTCACACCCACACCCACAAAGCCACCTCCTTCCCCCCAAGTAGGTCTGTGACTACCCGCAGTGTCCTCTGACTGGTGGGCCATACTATGTTCCCCCGAAATGTCCTGTCCTGTCTCAGATCTAGACTCCTTGGCCAATTCTGTGAAGTTATCTGGAGCCAGGGGTGAGCCACTACCTGCTTTCTCAGGAAAGACCCCCTTCAGAGCTTTCTTGGCAATTGGCCATCCTCACATCTGTGGGTACCAAGAAAGACTGACTCTGTCCTCGGTAAATCCAAACAAGTGAGCCCACTGGGACTGGCACTGGGACTGCCTCTGGGTGCCTGGCTTCCTGGATCCCATGTTCAGAGAGTTCCATCACCAAGGAAGTGTGGTGAGGTCACTTCCTTCAGGAACTGAATGAGGTCACTGCCTTGGAAACCACTCTGTCCTAACTGTTGCTTTCAAGGGTCCCATGAGATGGAGGCTGCCCCTGATTCCTGTGACACTTTCACAAGTTAGAATGGTATATCAACCATAGGCACCCAGGAAAAGCTCTCCACACAGGCCTGGTTTGGTCCATCTTGTCTACATTAAGAAGAGAGAGGCTCATTCAGACACATCTTTTCATCCTGACCAGGTTGTTTGCCACAGAAGATGACTTCTGCTCTCTCAGGTCCTTCCTGGCTGCCTACATCTTCTCCAGGGATCATTTCTGCATGGACCTTTGAGGTTCTCAGCAGGTGGAAGATCCCCTACATTCCTGTATTGTAAGACCAACTCTGTCCCTGCTCTTCTGTAAAGTTAGATTTAGGGAAAAGTAAATGCTTGGGATTAAGAACATGTTCGATTTGGGTTAGAAATCATTCTGCTGGATGAAGAATGGTATTGGGAACCTGTGATATTTATACTAATATAGAGGTGAAATATATGTATGAAAACAGAAATCTAAGTAAGATTTGAAGGCCAGAAGAACATTGGGCCCTTGATTTAAATACTTAGCTTTGAATTACATTCTGTACAGATGTCTCTGACAAATCCATATACAATGGCATAGGACCTTGTACCTTGGATGATTGAATGTAGAAGAGAAGATCCAGTCAAAAAGGGATAGTAGGTAGGATTAGGAAGATAGTCGTTAGGTTTAGGAAGAAGAGTGGGTATAATATTTGGACCAAAAGTTCTTTAGCAATAGGGTGTCTGTTAGAGAGTGAATGTAAATGTCAGCACATGTGAAGAGTCAGTCACAATGATGAACTGGGGAAGATATGTAGGAAAGCAGATATGAATATAGACATTAGGAAATCAGGAAAAGTATAAAGTGAGTGATAGGATTTGACATTTTCAACAGGGTTGAGGTTGAATATATAATCTAAGGCAGAAACAAATGTGTAGTCACCAAATGGATTGACATTTGAGAGCATTAGGCAACCTGGACAAGGATGGTTTTAGTAATCCACGCTAACTTTCCAATTAGGCTTTGGTACAATCATAAGTGTGACCTTTGCATTTTGTGTCCAGAATATCACTGTGATAAAATATATATGTAGATCAGGTGACATGAGTATTTCTTCAACTATTTGTGGGAGCAATGTATAGAAGATGTATAAATTAGCATTCGGGGGTACAAATAGGTATACCCAGGGTCTATGTGTATAGAGATAATGCATTAATAGACCACAATGTGAATAAAGAATATAACTGGTTCCAATTTAAATAATGGATTGAATTGATATCTGAAAATATATAGGAAATCTTAAATTGATACAGGATCATTCATTCAAACCAGTTATACATCTAATGGTAATATTAGGGTGATGGTTTACCATGAGGGGTGTGTGAGTTTTGGTTCCAAAGTGATTATGGAAATCCAAAATAATATGCTTGGAAAGAAGTCTCATGAAAAGACCAGTCAAGAATCATGGAGGAATACATGTGTTCTGAAGCAGGATTTGATGGAAAGTGAACCAAATGCCTAGAAATTTGTGAACATGAGGATGAAATATATATCCTATGATGTGCATCAACTGAAGAAACAGTAATGTACCAGTGTTGAATAAAAATAAATGTCCAAATACACATCATGTCCCATAGGAGTCTACTTGCATTGATGTTACAAAGGGTCAGTTACTGAAGAAATGTTAGGATTTCTATTCACCATTCACTGAAGTTAGTTTTCAGTACTAGGAAACAAATACGTATTTCAGGTGGATGAATATTTCTGAGAATAATCTTGTGAAAAGTTGACTATAAATCCACATACATGAACATGAATTTAGGGAGTGTAAAATAAGACACATATATTTTATATTTTGAAAAATATGGTGAGTGTGTGTGTGTATATATATACATAGATATATATACAAAACCACAAACACAGAGACATTAAGAAGTAAAAATATATATGCCAATTGAAATTCATCATGAAATATATATCATTTAAAGATCCAAAAATATTTATTTTACTGAACATGGATGTATGTATCATGTTGTTCAAGTAGGAAGCTCACCCATAGGTTGATTTTCAGTTCAAACAGCATTTAGGAGGAGTGATTTCTTCTCACAGATTGTATCTCCCATGTCAGCCACCTCAAAAGAATGTAGCTGGGAAACCAGGTAGGATTCTGTATGTGCATGTAAAAAGACATGTGCTGAATAGGCTGCAAAGAAAGGAAGACAGGAATTGAGATATTTGTTAAGTTTAAAAACACATGGAGTTCTATTACATTGGACTGGATTCATAACATGTACCCTTTATAATTCAAAAGGCCTGTCCAACTACGCCTCATGCCTCCTCTGTACTGCTAGTATTTTTATTCTGTTTGGGTTATTTTTCTCTATCATATTATGATTCGTAGTCAGAGTCTAGTAGGGTATGGGTTAGTGTCAGGGATTCAGTTTTTGGAATGGAAAATAGGAAAATAAGTCCAATGTTTATGCAAATATGTTCTACACACAATCTTCCCACAATCATCCAGAAAAATGCCTTGACAATACCCTTGCCCCATGTAAGACGCAATTCGAGAAGAAGAGTCAGAAAATCATTGAATACATATGTGGAATGAAAAATGCTCAGGAGTTCACAACTTTGGAGGTGGTAGAGGAGTTTCCAGATGTAAGGGACAGGATAAACACTCCACAAACATGGAGCTCTGCTTGCCTAAAGACTTCTTGAGAAACTGCCTCTGAGAATGGGCTTTTGAAATATATGTTGTTGTCAGGAGCTTTAGCTTCTTTTGTAGTGAGACCATCAAAGCTGGGTCTTCATCTATGTGACCTGGAGGATATGGCTTCTGATTTTCCAATGAACATGAGGCAGAAGTGCTGAATTCTCTCTTTGTAGGTAAACTGTGGGCATTGGGGGCTAAGTGTCTCCCCGTGGGGACTCTGAAGCCATTTGGTCATCCTCCACTTTTCGTGGTGTTTCTTGCTGCTGCACTAGGAGTTTGGTATTTGCTTCACGAAATACAAGGAGTTTAACTGGGACACAGTGCTGGAGGGAGTTCTGTCACGTGTGGTGGGTCAGGGTCCTAGGAGAATGCACCAACCATGATTCTATCTTACAGAGCGTGGCCCCTTGACCATAGCAACCTGATTCTGAACATTGTTCTGAAACCTCTTCATATAACAAGATGCCTTTACATATAAGGGTCTGCTGGGTGCACCATGTCAGTCACAAGCCATTTGGAAGCCCATCGCAGATCCACATGGCCCCACCACAGATGTTTTATCACACACCTGCACACCACTGCTCTAGGCCCACTACTCAGCAGGCCCCACCATACTGGCATCTCTGTTCTTCATAATTTTCATGAAACCCGTCAATCAAGGCATCTGTCTGGTACACTCATGATCAGCAACAGGACATCCAAAGGTTCTCCAGTGCCACCTGGTCATGGGAATTTCAAAGATTGCATGGTATTTATCTAGCCGTTTTTAAAGGATGAAGTTGGAGGCACTGTGGGTTTCCATTCATTCAGGAACCATTAAATGGTGAGAAAGATCATTTCAATGAAATCTCTGGAGAACTCTAACAAACAAGGCTTCCCAAAGAGTGGCCAAAACGTCACATGAAACCAGGCCCACTGAGGTGTACAATGTGAGGTCCATGTGTGTTTTGACTCTCAACTATGGCTGCCAGGTCTTTAAGAATAAAATCATGTGATATCCTGGCTGAGATTCCCAGTGTTCTGTGGAAAGTCACCGTGGGCTTCAATCTCAGTTTCCAGGGGGGGGCTCTCATGAGTGGCCTCGGAAAATCCCAACTCAATTCATGGCAATACTTCTCTGAGTTCAGTTCCAGAACTCAGTCTCCAAGGGAATCACACCAGAGTTCAAGCCCAGGCGGACCCAGTCCTCTCTTCCACCGCCACACAAATGACCACAATTCAAACCAAAACAGTGCCAAAAGGCCCTCATCTTCTTCCACATAGACAATACTCATAACCTCTGGCTGGAGGTTTCCATGAGGGGCGCAGCCTAAGACAGTGTCCACAATAAGCTCCCTTGCCCATCATTTGCCTAATGTCAGGGTGGCCTGGACACCCTTCCTTTGAACCAGGAGTGATCAAATAGGCCTGCCTTTAATACTGCTCAGCTTCTCCGCTTGGAGGCCTGCTGATCTTGGGGTATAGATTCTTTGTGTGAATTGGAGTCATGAGAAAACCCAAGCACATAATGGCTAGCCTCTGCAGGGCTTTGAAAAACTCATTTGACCCAAAGGATCCCTATTCTCACTTGATGGAGGACAGGAACCTTACAGAGGAAGGCAAGAGACTTCATCAACATTAACTGCTTTTTTGCCATATTGACTATGGATGCACATATGGGATCTTTCTTGAGATCCATCAGGTGCTGACAATCTAAGCCACAGCCTTACAGAGGAAGGCAAGAGACTTCATCCACATTGACAGCTTTTTTGCCATATTGGCTAGGGATGCACATATGGGATCTTTCTTGAGATCCATCAGGTGCTGACAATCTAAGCCACAGCCTTACACAGGGCCAAGAGGCTGATTCAAACACATCCCTTTGCAAGGAATTAAGCAAAGAGCCACAAGTGATGCCCGTTCGTTTGTATTTGAAAACTGTTTTCTTCAGGCTTCACAAAGGGGTGTCCTGAGGCAAAGACCTTGCTGACATCCAGGGAAACAGAACAATAGGTAAGCAAAAGGCCCAAAGCAGGGTTTCTCCACTGAAACTTTAATGGGCCCACTGATATCTGAGTTTTCTGAGATGCTCACTATTCATTTCAGCTATCTAGTACATGGCAATGTCACCAAGCTTAAAGGTGGTACATATCTTGCACACAAAACCATGAGCCTATTCTGAAGAGTGGCCAGAATTCAGGAAAAAACCAGAAATTTAGGAAGATAGTAGGTTTTGCCCATGGATAAGGCAAGCCCCAGTCCATTCATAAATTGGGCAGGATGAATGCTGGAAGCTTTCTACTAGACAGGACACATCCATTGATGCATTCTCTTTTCTAATGTCTACAACCATGGACACAGTGCGATACACAGACATAGCAACACTCGCCTTGTCAAAAGACTTGCTAGAAACAGTCCACTCCAAACCAAACAAACCGCCTTTCCTAGCTCTTCTCAGAACATGAGACCAAACCACAGACTGAAACCCACACCCACAAAGCCACCTCCCTCCCCCAAGTAGGTCTGTGACTACCCACAGTGTCCTCTGACAGGTGGGCCATACTATGTTCCCCGAAATGGCCTGTCCTGTCTCAGATCTGGACTCCTTGTCCAATTCTGTGAAGTTATCAGGAGCCAGGGGTGAGCCACTACCTGCTTTCTCAGGAAAGACCCCCTTCAGAGCTTTCTTGGCAATTGGCCATCCTCACATCTGTAGGTACCAAGAAAGACTGACTCTGTCCTCGGTAAATCCAAACAAGTGAGCCCACTGGGACTGGCACTGGAACTGCCTCTGGGTGCCTGGCTTCCTGGATCCCAAGTTCAGAGAGTTCCATCACCAAGGAAGTGTGGTGAGGTCACTTCCTTCAGGAACTGAATGAGGTCACTGCCTTGGAAACCACTGTGTTGCTTCCAAGGGTCCCATGAGATGGAGGCTGCCCCCTGCTTCCTGTGACACTTTCACAAGTTAGAATGGTATATCAACCATCGGCACCCAGGAAAAGCTCTCCACACAGGCCTGGTTTGGTCCATCTTGTCTACATTAAGAAGAGAGAGGCTCATTCAGACACATCTTTTCATCCTGACCAGGTTGTTTGCCACAGAAGATGACTTCTGCTCTCTCAGGTCCTTCCTGGCTGCCTACATCTTCTCCAGGGATCATTTCTGCATGGACCTTTGAGGTTCTCAGCAGGTGGAAGATCCCCTACATTCCTGTATTGTAAGACCAACTCTGTCCCTGCTCTTCTGTAAAGTTAGATTGAGGGAAAAGTAAATGCTTGGGGTTAAGAACATGTTCGATTTGGGTTAGAAATCATTCTGCTGGATGAAGAATGGTATTGGGAACCTGTGATATTTATAATAATATAGAGGTGAAATATATGTATGAAAACAGAAATCTAAGTAAGATTTGAAGGCCAGAATGGCATTGGGCCCTTGATTGAAATACTTAGCTTTGAATTACATTCTGTACAGATGTCTCTGACAAATCCATATACAATGGCATAGGACCTTGTACCTTGGATGATTGAATGTAGAAGAGAAGATCCAGTCAAAAAGGGATAGTAGGTAGGATTAGGAAGATAGTCAGTAGGTTTAGGAAGAAGAGTGGGTATAATATTTGGACCAAAAGTTCTTTAGCAATAGGGTGTATGTTAGAGAGTGAATGTCAATGTCAGCACATGTGAAGAGTCAGTCACAATGATGAACTGGGGAAGATATGTAGGAAAGCAGATATGAATATAGACATTAGGAAATCAGGAAAAGTATAAAGTGAGTGATAGGATTTGACATTTTCAACAGGGTTGAGGTTGAATATATAATCTAAGGCAGAAACAAATGTGTAGTCACCAATAGGATTGACATTTGAGAGCATTAGGCAACCTGGACAAGGATGGTTTTAGTAATCCATGCTAACTTTCCAATTAGGCTTTGGTACAATTATAAGTGTGACCTTTGCATTTTGTGTCCAGAATATCACTGTGATAAAATATATATGTAGATCAGGTGACATGAGTATTTCTTCAACTATTTTTGGGAGCAATGTATTGAAGACGTATAAATTAGCATTCGGGGGTACAAATAGGTATACACAGGGTCTATGAGTATAAAGATAATGCATGAATAGACCACACTGTGAATAAAGAATATAACTGGTTCCAATTTAAATAATGGATTGAATTGATATCTGAAAATATATAGGAAATCTTATATTGATACAGGATCATTCATTCCAACCAGTTATACATCTAATGGTAATATTAGGGTGATGGTTTACCATGAGGGGTGTGTGAGTTTTGGTTCCAAAGTGATTATGGAAATCCAAAATAATATGCTTGGAAAGAAGTCTCATGAGAAGACCAGTCAAGAAACATGGAGGAATACATGTGTTCTGAAGCAGGATTTGATGGAAAGTGAACCAAATGCCTAGAAATTTGTGAACATGAGGATGAAATATATATCCTATGATGTGCATCAGCTGAAGAAATAGTAATGTGCCAGTGTTGAATAAAAATAAATGTCCAAATACACATCATGTCCCATAGGAGTCTACTTGCATTGATGTTAAACAGGGTCAGTTACTGAAGAAATGTTAGGACTTCTATTCACCATTCACTGAAGTTAGTTTTCAGTACTAGGAAACAAATACGTATTTCAGGTGGATGAATATTTCTGAGAATAATCTTGTGAAAAGTTGATTATAAATCCACATACATGAACATGAATTTAGGGAGTGTAAAATAAGACACATAAATTTTATATTTTGAAAAATCTGGAGAGTGTGTGTGTGTATATATACATAGATATATATACACAAACACAAACACAGAGACATTAAGAAGTAAAAATATATATGCCAATTGAAATTCATCATGAAATATATATCATTTAAAGATCCAAAAATATTGATTTTACTGAACATGGATGTATGTATTATGTTGTTCAAGTAGGAAGCTCACCCATAGGTTGATTTTCAGTTCAAACAGCATTTAGGAGGAGTGATTTCTTCTCACAGATTGTATCTGCCAAGTCAGCCACCTCAAAAGAATTTAGCTGGGAAACCAGGTAGGATTCTGTATGTGCATGTAAAAAGACCTGTGCTGAATAGGCTGCAAAGAAAAAGAGACATGAATTCACATATTTGTTAAGTTTAAAAACACATGGAGATCTATTACATTGGACTGGATTCATAACATGTACCCTTTATAATTCAAAAGGCCTGTCCAACTACGCCTCATCCCTCCGCTGAACTGCTAGTATTTTTATTCTGTTTGGGTTATTTTTCTCTATCATATTATGATTCGTAGTCAGAGTTTAGTAGGGTATGGGTTATTGTCAGGGATTCAGTTTTTGGAATGGAAAATAGGAAAATAAATCCAATGTTTATGCAAATATGTTCTACACAAAATCTTCCCACAATCATCCAGAAAAATGCCTTGACAATACCCTTGCCCCATGTAAGACGCAATTCAAGAAGAAGAGTTAGAAAATCATTGAATACATATGTGGAATGAAAAATGCTCAGGAGTTCACAACTTTGGAGGTGGTAGAGGAGTTTCCAGAAGTAAGGGACAGGATAAACACTCCACAAACATGCAGCTCTTTTTGAAGTGAGACCATCAAAGCTGGGTCTTCATCTATGTGACCTGGAGGATATGGTTTCTGATTATCCAATTAACATGAGGCAGAAGTGCTGAATTCTCTCTTTGTAGGTAAACTGTGGGCATTGGGGGCTAAGTGTCTCCCCATGGGGACTCTGAAGCCATTTGGTCATCCTCCACTTTTCGTGGTGTTTCTTGCTGCTGCACTAGGAGTTTGGTATTTGCTTCACGAAATACAAGGAGTTTAACTGGGACACAGTGCTGGAGGGAGTTCTGTCATGTGTGGTGGGTCAGGGTCCTAGGAGAATGCACCAACCATGATTCTATCTTACAGAGCGTGGCCCCTTGACCATAGCAACCTGATTCTGAACATTGTTCTGAAACCTCTTCATATAACAAGATGCCTTTACATATAAGGGTCTGCTGGGTGCACCATGTCAGTCACAAGCCATTTGGAAGCCCATCGCAGATCCACATGGCCCCACCACAGATGTTTTATCACACACCTGCACACCACTGCTCTAGGCCCACTACTCAGCAGGCCCCACCATACTGGCATCTCAGTTCTTCATCATTTTCATGAAACCCGTAAATCAAGGCACCTGTCTGGTACACTCATGATCAGCAACAGGACATCCAAAGGTTCTCCAGTGCCACCTGGTCATGGGAATTTCAAAGATTGCATGGTATTTATCTAGCCGTTTTTAAAGGATGAAGTTGGAGGCACTGTGGATTTCCATTCATTCAGGAACCATTAAATGGTGAGAAAGATCATTTCAATGAAATCTCTGGAGAACTCTAACAAACAAGGCTTCCCAAAGAGTGGCTAAAACGTCACATGAAACCAGGCCCACTGAGGTGTACAATGTGAGGTCCATGTGTGTTTTGACTCTCAACTATGGCTGCCAGGTCTTTAAGAATAAAATCATGTGATATCCTGGCTGAGATTCCCAGTGTTCTGTGGAAAGACACCCTGTGCTTCGATCTCAGTTTCCAGGGGGGGTTCTCATGAGTGGCCTCGGAAAATCCCAACTCAATTCATGGCAATACTTCTCTGAGTTCAGTTCCAGAACTCAGTCTCCAAGGGAATCACACCAGAGTTCAAGCCCAGGCAGACCCAGTCCTCTCTTCCACCGCCACACAAATGACCACAATTCAAAGCAAAACACTGCCAAAAGGCCCTCATCTTCTTCCATATAGACAATACTCATAACCTCTGGCTGGAGGTTTCCATGAGGGGCGCAGCCTAAGACAGTGTCCAAAATAAGCTCCCTTGCCCATCATTTGCCTAATGTCAGGGTGGCCTGGACACCCTTCCATTGAACCAGGAGTGATCAAATAGGCCTGCCTTTAATACTGCTCAGCTTCTCCGCTTGGAGGCCTGCTGATCTTGGGGTATAGATTCTTTGTGTGAATTGGAGTCATGAGAAAACCCAAGCACATAATGGCTAGCCTCTGCAGGGCTTTGAAAAACTCATTTGACCCAAAGGATCCCTATTCTCACTTGATGGAGGACAGGAACCTTACAGAGGAAGGCAAGAGACTTCATCCACATTGACTGCTTTTTTGCCATATTGGCTATGGATGCACATATGGGATCTTTCTTGAGATCCATCAGGTGCTGACAATCTAAGCCACAGCCTTACACAGGGCCAAGAGGCTGATTCAGACACATCCCTTTGCAAAGCAATTAAGCAAAGAGCCACAAGTGATGCCTGTTCGTTTGCATTTGAAAACTGTTTTCTTCAGGCTTCACAAAGGGGTGTCCTGAGGCAAAGACCTTGCTGACATCCAGGGAAACAGAACAATAGGTAAGCAAAAGGCCCAAAGCAGGGTTTCTCCACTGAGAACTTAATGGGCCTACTGATATCTGAGTTTTCTGAGATGCTCACTATTCATTTCAGCTATCTAGTACATGGCAATGTCACCAAGCTTGGAGGTGGTACATATCTTGGACAAAAAACCATGAGCCTATTCTGAAGAGTGGCCAGAATTCAGGAAAAAACCAGAAATTTAGGAAGATAGTAGGTTTTCCTCATGGATAAGGCAAGCCCCAGTCCATTCATAAATTGGGCAGGATGAATGCTGGAAGCTTTCTACTAGACAGAACACATCCATTGATGCATTCTCTTTTCTAATGTCTACAACCACGGACACAGTGCGATACACAGACATAGCAACACTCGCCTTGTCAAAAGACTTGCTAGAAACAGTCCCACTCCAAACCAAATAAACCGCCTTTCCTAGCTCTTCTCAGAACATGAGACCAAACCACAAACTCACACCCACACCCACAAAGCCACCTCCTTCCCCCAAGTAGGTCTGTGACTACCCGCAGTGTCCTCTGACAAGTGGGCCATACTATGTTCCCCCGAATGGCCTGTCCTGTCTCAGATCTGGACTCCTTGGCCTATTCTGTTAAGTTATCAGGAGCCAGGGGTGAGCCACTACCTGCTTTCTCAGGAAAGACCCCCTTCAGAGCTTCCTTGGCAATTTGCCATCCGCACATCTGTAGGTACCAAGAAAGACTGACTCTGTCCTTGTTAAATCCAAACAAGTGAGCCCACTGGGACTGGCAGTGGAACTGCCTCTGGGTGCCTGGCTTCCTGGATCCCAAGTTCAGAGAGTTCCATCACCAAGGAAGTGTGGTGAGGTCACTTCCTTCAGGAACTGAATGAGGTCACTGCCTTGGAAAACACTCTGTCCTAACTGTTGCTTCCAAGGGTCCCATGAGATGGAGGCTGCCCCTGCTTCCTGTGACACTTTCACAAGTTAGAATGGTATATCAACCATAGGCACCCAGGAAAAGCTCTCCACACAGGCCTGGTTTGGTCCATCTTGTCTACATTAAGAAGAGAGAGGCTCATTCAGACACATCTTTTCATCCTGACCAGGTTGTTTGCCACAGAAGATGACTTCTGCTCTCTCAGGTCCTTCCTGGCTGCCTACATCTTCTCCAGGGATCATTTCTGCATGGACCTTTGAGGTTCTCAGCAGGTGGAAGATCGCCTACATTCCTGTATTGTAAGACCAACTCTGTCCCTGCTCTTCTGTAAAGTTAGATTGAGGGAAAAGTAAATGCTTGGGGTTAAGAACATGTTCGATTTGGGTTAGAAATCATTCTGCTGGATGAAGAATGGTATTGGGAACCTGTGATATTTATAATAATATAGAGGTGAAATATATGTATGAAAACAGAAATCTAAGTAAGATTTGAAGGCCAGAATGGCATTGGGCCCTTGATTGAAATACTTAGCTTTGAATTACATTCTGTACAGATGTCTCTGACAAATCCATATACAATGGCATAGGACCTTGTACCTTGGATGATTGAATGTAGAAGAGAAGATCCAGTCAAAAAGGGATAGTAGGTAGGATTAGGAAGATAGTCAGTAGGTTTAGGAAGAAGAGTGGGTATAATATTTGGACCAAAAGTTCTTTAGCAATAGGGTGTATGTTAGAGAGTGAATGTCAATGTCAGCACATGTGAAGAGTCAGTCACAATGATGAACTGGGGAAGATATGTAGGAAAGCAGATATGAATATAGACATTAGGAAATCAGGAAAAGTATAAAGTGAGTGATAGGATTTGACATTTTCAACAGGGTTGAGGTTGAATATATAATCTAAGGCAGAAACAAATGTGTAGTCACCAATAGGATTGACATTTGAGAGCATTAGGCAACCTGGACAAGGATGGTTTTAGTAATCCATGCTAACTTTCCAATTAGGCTTTGGTACAATTATAAGTGTGACCTTTGCATTTTGTGTCCAGAATATCACTGTGATAAAATATATATGTAGATCAGGTGACATGAGTATTTCTTCAACTATTTTTGGGAGCAATGTATTGAAGACGTATAAATTAGCATTCGGGGGTACAAATAGGTATACACAGGGTCTATGAGTATAAAGATAATGCATGAATAGACCACACTGTGAATAAAGAATATAACTGGTTCCAATTTAAATAATGGATTGAATTGATATCTGAAAATATATAGGAAATCTTATATTGATACAGGATCATTCATTCCAACCAGTTATACATCTAATGGTAATATTAGGGTGATGGTTTACCATGAGGGGTGTGTGAGTTTTGGTTCCAAAGTGATTATGGAAATCCAAAATAATATGCTTGGAAAGAAGTCTCATGAGAAGACCAGTCAAGAAACATGGAGGAATACATGTGTTCTGAAGCAGGATTTGATGGAAAGTGAACCAAATGCCTAGAAATTTGTGAACATGAGGATGAAATATATATCCTATGATGTGCATCAGCTGAAGAAATAGTAATGTGCCAGTGTTGAATAAAAATAAATGTCCAAATACACATCATGTCCCATAGGAGTCTACTTGCATTGATGTTAAACAGGGTCAGTTACTGAAGAAATGTTAGGACTTCTATTCACCATTCACTGAAGTTAGTTTTCAGTACTAGGAAACAAATACGTATTTCAGGTGGATGAATATTTCTGAGAATAATCTTGTGAAAAGTTGATTATAAATCCACATACATGAACATGAATTTAGGGAGTGTAAAATAAGACACATAAATTTTATATTTTGAAAAATCTGGAGAGTGTGTGTGTGTATATATACATAGATATATATACACAAACACAAACACAGAGACATTAAGAAGTAAAAATATATATGCCAATTGAAATTCATCATGAAATATATATCATTTAAAGATCCAAAAATATTGATTTTACTGAACATGGATGTATGTATTATGTTGTTCAAGTAGGAAGCTCACCCATAGGTTGATTTTCAGTTCAAACAGCATTTAGGAGGAGTGATTTCTTCTCACAGATTGTATCTGCCAAGTCAGCCACCTCAAAAGAATTTAGCTGGGAAACCAGGTAGGATTCTGTATGTGCATGTAAAAAGACCTGTGCTGAATAGGCTGCAAAGAAAAAGAGACATGAATTCACATATTTGTTAAGTTTAAAAACACATGGAGATCTATTACATTGGACTGGATTCATAACATGTACCCTTTATAATTCAAAAGGCCTGTCCAACTACGCCTCATCCCTCCGCTGAACTGCTAGTATTTTTATTCTGTTTGGGTTATTTTTCTCTATCATATTATGATTCGTAGTCAGAGTTTAGTAGGGTATGGGTTATTGTCAGGGATTCAGTTTTTGGAATGGAAAATAGGAAAATAAATCCAATGTTTATGCAAATATGTTCTACACAAAATCTTCCCACAATCATCCAGAAAAATGCCTTGACAATACCCTTGCCCCATGTAAGACGCAATTCAAGAAGAAGAGTTAGAAAATCATTGAATACATATGTGGAATGAAAAATGCTCAGGAGTTCACAACTTTGGAGGTGGTAGAGGAGTTTCCAGAAGTAAGGGACAGGATAAACACTCCACAAACATGCAGCTCTTTTTGAAGTGAGACCATCAAAGCTGGGTCTTCATCTATGTGACCTGGAGGATATGGTTTCTGATTATCCAATTAACATGAGGCAGAAGTGCTGAATTCTCTCTTTGTAGGTAAACTGTGGGCATTGGGGGCTAAGTGTCTCCCCATGGGGACTCTGAAGCCATTTGGTCATCCTCCACTTTTCGTGGTGTTTCTTGCTGCTGCACTAGGAGTTTGGTATTTGCTTCACGAAATACAAGGAGTTTAACTGGGACACAGTGCTGGAGGGAGTTCTGTCACGTGTGGTGGGTCAGGGTCCTAGGAGAATGCACCAACCATGATTCTATCTTACAGAGCGTGGCCCCTTGACCATAGCAACCTGATTCTGAACATTGTTCTGAAACCTCTTCATATAACAAGATGCCTTTACATATAAGGGTCTGCTGGGTGCACCATGTCAGTCACAAGCCATTTGGAAGCCCATCGCAGATCCACATGGCCCCACCACAGATGTTTTATCACACACCTGCACACCACTGCTCTAGGCCCACTACTCAGCAGGCCCCACCATACTGGCATCTCAGTTCTTCATCATTTTCATGAAACCCGTAAATCAAGGCACCTGTCTGGTACACTCATGATCAGCAACAGGACATCCAAAGGTTCTCCAGTGCCACCTGGTCATGGGAATTTCAAAGATTGCATGGTATTTATCTAGCCGTTTTTAAAGGATGAAGTTGGAGGCACTGTGGATTTCCATTCATTCAGGAACCATTAAATGGTGAGAAAGATCATTTCAATGAAATCTCTGGAGAACTCTAACAAACAAGGCTTCCCAAAGAGTGGCTAAAACGTCACATGAAACCAGGCCCACTGAGGTGTACAATGTGAGGTCCATGTGTGTTTTGACTCTCAACTATGGCTGCCAGGTCTTTAAGAATAAAATCATGTGATATCCTGGCTGAGATTCCCAGTGTTCTGTGGAAAGACACCCTGTGCTTCGATCTCAGTTTCCAGGGGGGGTTCTCATGAGTGGCCTCGGAAAATCCCAACTCAATTCATGGCAATACTTCTCTGAGTTCAGTTCCAGAACTCAGTCTCCAAGGGAATCACACCAGAGTTCAAGCCCAGGCAGACCCAGTCCTCTCTTCCACCGCCACACAAATGACCACAATTCAAAGCAAAACACTGCCAAAAGGCCCTCATCTTCTTCCATATAGACAATACTCATAACCTCTGGCTGGAGGTTTCCATGAGGGGCGCAGCCTAAGACAGTGTCCAAAATAAGCTCCCTTGCCCATCATTTGCCTAATGTCAGGGTGGCCTGGACACCCTTCCATTGAACCAGGAGTGATCAAATAGGCCTGCCTTTAATACTGCTCAGCTTCTCCGCTTGGAGGCCTGCTGATCTTGGGGTATAGATTCTTTGTGTGAATTGGAGTCATGAGAAAACCCAAGCACATAATGGCTAGCCTCTGCAGGGCTTTGAAAAACTCATTTGACCCAAAGGATCCCTATTCTCACTTGATGGAGGACAGGAACCTTACAGAGGAAGGCAAGAGACTTCATCCACATTGACTGCTTTTTTGCCATATTGGCTATGGATGCACATATGGGATCTTTCTTGAGATCCATCAGGTGCTGACAATCTAAGCCACAGCCTTACACAGGGCCAAGAGGCTGATTCAGACACATCCCTTTGCAAAGCAATTAAGCAAAGAGCCACAAGTGATGCCTGTTCGTTTGCATTTGAAAACTGTTTTCTTCAGGCTTCACAAAGGGGTGTCCTGAGGCAAAGACCTTGCTGACATCCAGGGAAACAGAACAATAGGTAAGCAAAAGGCCCAAAGCAGGGTTTCTCCACTGAGAACTTAATGGGCCTACTGATATCTGAGTTTTCTGAGATGCTCACTATTCATTTCAGCTATCTAGTACATGGCAATGTCACCAAGCTTGGAGGTGGTACATATCTTGGACAAAAAACCATGAGCCTATTCTGAAGAGTGGCCAGAATTCAGGAAAAAACCAGAAATTTAGGAAGATAGTAGGTTTTCCTCATGGATAAGGCAAGCCCCAGTCCATTCATAAATTGGGCAGGATGAATGCTGGAAGCTTTCTACTAGACAGAACACATCCATTGATGCATTCTCTTTTCTAATGTCTACAACCACGGACACAGTGCGATACACAGACATAGCAACACTCGCCTTGTCAAAAGACTTGCTAGAAACAGTCCCACTCCAAACCAAATAAACCGCCTTTCCTAGCTCTTCTCAGAACATGAGACCAAACCACAAACTCACACCCACACCCACAAAGCCACCTCCTTCCCCCAAGTAGGTCTGTGACTACCCGCAGTGTCCTCTGACAAGTGGGCCATACTATGTTCCCCCGAATGGCCTGTCCTGTCTCAGATCTGGACTCCTTGGCCTATTCTGTTAAGTTATCAGGAGCCAGGGGTGAGCCACTACCTGCTTTCTCAGGAAAGACCCCCTTCAGAGCTTCCTTGGCAATTTGCCATCCGCACATCTGTAGGTACCAAGAAAGACTGACTCTGTCCTTGTTAAATCCAAACAAGTGAGCCCACTGGGACTGGCAGTGGAACTGCCTCTGGGTGCCTGGCTTCCTGGATCCCAAGTTCAGAGAGTTCCATCACCAAGGAAGTGTGGTGAGGTCACTTCCTTCAGGAACTGAATGAGGTCACTGCCTTGGAAAACACTCTGTCCTAACTGTTGCTTCCAAGGGTCCCATGAGATGGAGGCTGCCCCTGCTTCCTGTGACACTTTCACAAGTTAGAATGGTATATCAACCATAGGCACCCAGGAAAAGCTCTCCACACAGGCCTGGTTTGGTCCATCTTGTCTACATTAAGAAGAGAGAGGCTCATTCAGACACATCTTTTCATCCTGACCAGGTTGTTTGCCACAGAAGATGACTTCTGCTCTCTCAGGTCCTTCCTGGCTGCCTACATCTTCTCCAGGGATCATTTCTGCATGGACCTTTGAGGTTCTCAGCAGGTGGAAGATCGCCTACATTCCTGTATTGTAAGACCAACTCTGTCCCTGCTCTTCTGTAAAGTTAGATTGAGGGAAAAGTAAATGCTTGGGGTTAAGAACATGTTCGATTTGGGTTAGAAATCATTCTGCTGGATGAAGAATGGTATTGGGAACCTGTGATATTTATAATAATATAGAGGTGAAATATATGTATGAAAACAGAAATCTAAGTAAGATTTGAAGGCCAGAAGGGCATTGGGCCCTTGATTGAAATACTTAGCTTTGAATTACATTCTGTACAGATGTCTCTGACAAATCCATATACAATGGCATAGGACCTTGTACCTTGGATGATTGAATGTAGAAGAGAAGATCCAGTCAAAAAGGGATAGGAGGTAGGATTAGGAAGATAGTCAGTAGGTTTAGGAAGAAGAGTGGGTATAATATTTGGACCAAAAGTTCTTTAGCAATAGGGTGTCTGTTAGAGAGTGAATGTAAATGTCAGCACATGTGAAGAGTCAGTCACAATGATGATCTGGGAAAGATATGTAGGAAAGCAGATATGAATATAGACATTAGGAAATCAGGAAAAGTATAAAGTGAGTGATAGGATTTGACATTTTCAACAGGGTTGAGGTTGAATATATAATCTAAGGCAGAAACAAATGTGTAGTCACCAATAGGATTGACATTTGAGAGCATTAGGCAACATGGACAAGGATGGTTTTAGTAATCCATGCTAACTTTCCAATTAGGCTTTGGTACAATCATAAGTGTGACCTTTGCATTTTGTGTCCAGAATATCACTGTGATAAAATATATATGTAGATCAGGTGACATGAGTATTTCTTCAACTATTTTTGGGAGCAATGTATTGAAGACGTATAAATTAGCATTCGGGGGTACAAATAGGTATACCCAGGGTCTATGAGTATAGAGATAATGCATGAATAGACCACACTGTGAATAAAGAATATAACTGGTTCCAATTTAAATAATGGATTGAATTGATATCTGAAAATATATAGGAAATCTTATATTGATACAGGATCATTCATTCCAACCAGTTTTACATCTAATGGTAATATTAGGGTGATGGTTTACCATGCGGGGTGTGTGAGTTTTGGTTCCAAAGTGATTAAGGAAATCCAAAATAATATGCTTGGAAAGAAGTCTCATGAAAAGACCAGTCAAGAAACATGGAGGAATACATGTGTTCTGAAGCAGGATTTGATGGAAAGTGAACCAAATGCCTAGAAATTTGTGAACATGAGGATGAAATATATATCCTATGATGTGCATCAACTGAAGAAATAGTAATCTGCCAGCGTTGAATAAAAATAAATGTCCAAATACACATCATGTCCCATAGGAGTCTACTTGCATTGATGTTAAAAAGGGTCAGTTACTGAAGAAATGTTAGGATTTCTATTCACCATTCACTGAAGTTAGTTTTCAGTACTAGGAAACAAATACGTATTTCAGGTGGATGAATATTTCTGAGAATAATCTTGTGAAAAGTTGATTATAAATCCACATACATGAACATGAATTTAGGGAGTGTAAAATAAGACACATAAATTTTATATTTTGAAAAATCTGGAGAGTGTGTGTGTGTATATATACATAGATATATATACACAAACACAAACACAGAGACATTAAGAAGTAAAAATATATATGCCAATTGAAATTCATCATGAAATATATATCATTTAAAGATCCAAAAATATTGATATTACTGAACATGGATGTATGTATCATGTTGTTCAAGTAGGAAGCTCACCCATAGGTTGATTTTCAGTTCAAACAGCATTTAGGAGGAGTGATTTCTTCTCACAGATTGTATCTGCCAAGTCAGCCACCTCAAAAGAATGTAGCTGGGAAACCAGGTAGGATTCTGTATGTGCATGTAAAAAGACATGTGCCGAATAGGCTGCAAAGAAAGAGAGACAGGAATTCACATATTTGTTAAGTTTAAAATCCCATGGATATCTATTACATTGGACTAGATTCATAACATGTACCCTTTATAATTCAAAAGGCCTGTCCAACTACGCCTCACGCCTCCTCTGAACTGCTAGTATTTTTATTCTGTTTGGGTTATTTTTCTCTATCATATTATGATTCATAGTCAGAGTCTAGTAGGGTATGGGTTAGTGTCAGGGATTCAGTTTTTGGAATGGAAAATAGGAAAATAAATCCAATGTTTATGCAAATATGTTCTACACAAAATCTTCCCACAATCATCCAGAAAAATGCCTTGACAATACCTTTGCCCCATGTAAGACGCAATTCCAGAAGAAGAGTTAGAAAATCATTGAATACATATGTGGAATTAAAAATGCTCAGGAGTTCACAACTTTGGAGGTGGTAGAGGAGTTTCCAGAAGTAAGGGACAGGAGAAACACTCCACAAACATGGAGCTCTTTTTGTAGTGAGACCATCAAAGCTGGGTCTTCATCTATGTGACCTGGAGGATATGGTTTCTGATTTTCCAATGAACATGAGGCAGAAGTGCTGAATTCTCTCTTTGTAGGTAAACTGTGGCCATTGGGGGCTAAGTGTCTCCCCGTGGGGACTCTGAAGCCATTTGGTCATCCTCCACTTTTCGTGGTGTTTCTTGCTGCTGCACTAGGAGTTTGGTATTTGCTTCACGAAATAGAAGGAGTTTAACTGGGACACAGTGCTGGAGGGAGTTCTGTCACGTGTGGTGGGTCAGGGTCCTAGGAGAATGCACCAACCATGATTCTATCTTACAGAGCGTGGCCCCTTGACCATAGCAACCTCTTTCTGAACATTGTTCTGAAACCTCTTCATATAACAAGATGCCTTTACATATAAGGGTCTGCTGGGTGCACCATGTCAGTCACAAGCCATTTGGAAGCCCATTGCAGATCCACATGGCCCCACCACAGATGTTTTATCACACACCTGCACACCACTGCTCTAGGCCCACTACTCAGCAGGCCCCACCATACTGGCATCTCTGTTCTTCATCATTTTCATGAAACCCGTCAATCAAGGCACCTGTCTGGTACACTCATGATCAGCAACAGGACATCCAAAGGTTCTCCAGTGCCACCTGGTCACGGGAATTTCAAAGATTGCATGGTATTTATCTAGCCGTTTTTAAAGGATGAAGTTGGAGGCACTGTGGGTTTCCATTCATTCAGGAACCATTAAATGGTGAGAAAGATCATTTCAATGAAATCTCTGGAGAACTCTAACAAACAAGGCTTCCCAAAGAGTGGCCAAAACGTCACATGAAACCAGGCCCACTGAGGTGTACAATGTGAGGTCCATGTGTGTTTTGACTCTCAACTATGGCTGCCAGGTCTTTAAGAATAAAATCATGTGATATCCTGGCTGAGATTCCCAGTGTTCTGTGGAAAGTCACCCTGGGCTTCGATCTCAGTTTCCAGGGGGGGCTCTCATGAGTGGCCTCGGAAAATCCCAACTCAATTCATGGCAATACTTCTCTGAGTTCAGTTCCAGAACTCAGTCTCCAAGGGAATCACACCAGAGTTCAAGCCCAGGCGGACCCAGTCCTCTCTTCCACCGCCACACAAATGACCACAATTCAAACCAAAACACTGCCAAAAGGCCCTCATCTTCTTCCATATAGACAATACTCATAACCTCTGGCTGGAGGTTTCCATGAGGGGCGCAGCCTAAGACAGTGTCCACAATAAGCTCCCTTGCCCATCATTTGCCTAATGTCAGGGTGGCCTGGACACCCTTCCTTTGAACCAGGAGTGATCAAATAGGCCTGCCTTTAATACTGCTCAGCTTCTCCGCTTGGAGGCCTGCTGATCTTGGGGTATAGATTCTTTGTGTGAATTGGAGTCATGAGAAAACCCAAGCACATAATGGCTAGCCTCTGCAGGGCTTTGAAAAACTCATTTGACCCAAAGGATCCCTATTCTCACTTGATGGAGGACAGGAACCTTACAGAGGAAGGCAAGAGACTTCATCCACATTGACTGCTTTTTTGCTATATTGGCTAAGGATGCACATATGGGATCTTTCTTGAGATCCATCAGGTGCTGACAATCTAAGCCACAGCCTTACACAGGGCCAAGAGGCTGATTCAGACACATCCCTTTGCAAAGCAATTAAGCAAAGAGCCACAAGTGATGCCCGTTCGTTTGCATTTGAAAACTGTTTTCTTCAGGCTTCACAAAGGGGTGTCCTGAGGCAAAGACCTTGCTGACATCCAGGGAAACAGAACAATAGGTAAGCAAAAGGCCCAAAGCAGGGTTTCTCCACTGAGAACTTAATGGGCCCACTGATATCTGAGTTTTCTGAGATGCTCACTATTCATTTCAGCTATCTAGTACATGGCAATGTCACCAACCTTGGAGGTGGTACATATCTTGGACACAAAACCATGAGCCTATTCTGAAGAGTGGCCAGAATTCAGGAAAAAACCAGAAATTTAGGAAGATAGTAGGTTTTGCCCATGGATAAGGCAAGCCCCAGTCCATTCATAAATTGGGCAGGATGAATGCTGGAAGCTTTCTACTAGACAGGACACATCCATTGATGCATTCTCTTTTCTAATGTCTACAACCACGGACACAGTGCGATACACAGACATAGCAACACTCGCCTTGTCAAAAGACTTGCTAGAAACAGTCCACTCCAAACCAAACAAACCGCCTTTCCTAGCTCTTCTCAGAACATGAGACCAAACCACAGACTCACACCCACACCCTCAAAGCCACCTCCTTCCCCCAAGTAGGTCTGTGACTACCCACAGTGTCCTCTGACAGGTGGGCCATACTATGTTCCCCCGAAATGGCCTGTCCTGTCTCAGATCTGGACTCCTTGGACTATTCTGTGAAGTTATCAGGAGCCAGGGGTGAGCCACTACCTGCTTTCTCAGGAAAGACCCCCTTCAGAGCTTCCTTGGCAATTGGCCATCCTCACATCTGTAGGTACCAAGAAAGACTGACTCTGTCCTCGGTAAATCCAAACAAGTGAGCCCACTGGGACTGGTACTGGGACTGCCTCTGGGTGCCTGGCTTACTGGATCCCAAGTTCAGAGAGTTCCATCACCAAAGAAGTGTGGTGAGGTCACTTCCTTCAGGAACTGAATGAGGTCACTGCCTTGGAAAACACTCTGTCCTAACTGTTGCTTCCAAGGGTCCCATGAGATGGAGGCTGCCCCTGCTTCCTGTGACACTTTCACAAGTTAGAATGGTATATCAGCCATAGGCACCCAGGAAAAGCTCTCCACACAGGCCTGGTTTGGTCCATCTTGTCTACATTAAGAAGAGAGAGGCTCATTCAGACACATCTTTTCATCCTGACCAGGTTGTTTGCCACAGAAAATGACTTCTGCTCTCTCAGGTCCTTCCTGGCTGCCTACATCTTCTCCAGGGATCATTTCTGCATGGACCTTTGAGGTTCTCAGCAGGTGGAAGATCCCCTACATTCCTGTATTGTAAGACCAACTCTGTCCCTGCTCTTCTGTAAAGTTAGATTGAGGGAAAAGTAAATGCTTGGGGTTAAGAACATGTTCGATTTGGGTTAGAAATCATTCTGCTGGATGAAGAATGGTATTGGGAACCTGTGATATTTATAATAATATAGAGGTGAAATATTTGTATGAAAACAGAAATCTAAGTAAGATTTGAAGGCCAGAAGGGCATTGGGCCCTTGATTGAAATACTTAGCTTTGAATTACATTCTGTACAGATGTCTCTGACAAATCCATATACAATGGCATAGGACCTTGTACCTTGGATGATTGAATGTAGAAGAGAAGATCCAGTCAAAAAAGGATAGGAGGTATGATTAGGAAGATAGTCAGTAGGTTTAGGAAGCAGAGTGGGTATAATATTTGGACCAAAAGTTCTTTAGCAATAGGGTGTCTGTTAGAGAGTGAATGTAAATGTCAGCACATGTGAAGAGTCAGTCACAATGATGAACTGGGGAAGATATGTAAGAAAGCAGATATGAATATAGACATTAGGAAATCAGGAAAAGTATAAAGTGAGTGATAGGATTTGACATTTTCAACAGGGTTGAGGTTGAATATATAATCTAAGGCAGAAACAAATGTGTAGTCACCAATAGGATTGACATTTGAGAGCATTAGGCAACCTGGACAAGGATGGTTTTAGTAATCCATGCTAACTTTCCAATTAGGCTTTGGTACAATCATAAGTGTGACCTTTGCATTTTGTGTCCAGAATATCACTGTGATAAAATATATATGTAGATCAGGTGACATGAGTATTTCTTCAACTATTTTTGGGAGCAATGTATTGAAGACGTATAAATTAGCATTCGGGGGTACAAATAGGTATACCCAGGGTCTATGAGTATAGAGATAATGCATGAATAGACCACACTGTGAATAAAGAATATAACTGGTTCCAATTTAAATAATGGATTGAATTGATATCTGAAAATATATAGGAAATCTTATATTGATACAGGATCATTCATTCCAACCAGTTATACATCTAATGGTAATATTAGGGTGATGGTTTACCATGAGGGGTGTGTGAGTTTTGGTTCCAAAGTGATTATGGAAATCCAAAATAATATGCTTGGAAAGAAGTCTCATGAAAAGACCAATCAAGAAACATGGAGGAATACATGTGTTCTGAAGCAGGATTTGATGGAAAGTGAACCAAATGCCTAGAAATTTGTGAACATGAGGATGAAATATATATCCTATGATGTGCATCAACTGAAGAAATAGTAATGTACCAGTGTTGAATAAAAATAAATGTCCAAATACACATCATGTCCCATAGGAGTCTACTTGCATTGATGTTAAATAGGGTCAGTTACTGAAGACATGTTAGGATTTCTATTCACCATTCACTGAAGTTAGTTTTCAGTACTAGGAAACAAATACGTATTTCAGGTGGATGAATATTTCTGAGAATAATCTTGTGAAAAGTTGATTATAAAACCACATACATGAACATGAATTTAGGGAGTGTAAAATAAGACACATATATTTTATATTTTGAAAAATCTGGAGAGTGTGTGTGTGTATATATATACATAGATATATTTACAAAAAAACACAAACACAGAGACATTAAGAAGTAAAAATATATATGCCAATTGAAATTCATCATGAAATATATATCATTTAAAGATCCAAAAATATTTATTTTACTGAACATGGATGTATGTATCATGTTGTTCAAGTAGGAAGCTCACCCATAGGTTGATTTTCAGTTCAAACAGCATTTAGGAGGAGTGATTTCTTCTCACAGATTGTATCTCCCAAGTCAGCCACCTCAAAAGATTGTAGCTGGGAAACCAGGTAGGATTCTGTATTTGCATGTAAAAAGACATGTGCTGAATAGGCTGCAAAGAAAGGGAGACAGGAATTCAGATATTTGTTAAGTTTAAAAACACATGGAGTTCTATTACATTGGACTGGATTCATAACATGTACCCTTTACAATTCAAAAGGCCTGTCCAACTACGCATCATGCCTCCTCTGAACTGCTAGTATTTTTATTCTGTTTGGGTTATTTTTCTCTATCATATTATGATTCGTAGTCAGAGTCTAGTAGGGTATGGGTTAGTGTCAGGGATTCAGTTTTTGGAATGGAAAATAGGAAAATAAATCCAATGTTTATGCAAATATGTTCTACACAAAATCTTCCCACAATCATCCAGAAAAATGCCTTGACAATACCCTTGCCCCATGTAAGACGCAATTCGAGAAGAAGAGTTAGAAAATCATTGAATACATATGTGGAATGAAAAATGCTCAGGAGTTCACAACTTTGGAGGTGGTAGAGGAGTTTCCAGAAGTAAGGGACAGGAGAAACACTCCACAAACATGGAGCTCTGCTGGCCTAAAGACTTCTTGTGAAACTGCCTCTGAGAATGGGCTTTTGAAATATATGTTGTTGTCAGGGGCTTTAGCTTCTTTTGTAGTGAGACCATCAAAGCTGGGTCTTCATCTATGTGACCGGGAGGATATGGTTTCTGATTTTCCAATGAACATGAGGCAGAAGTGCTGAATTCTCTCTTTGTAGGTAAACTGTGGCCATTGGGGGCTAAGTGTCTCCCCGTGGGGACTCTGAAGCCATTTGGTCATCCTCCACTTTTCGTGGTGTTTCTTGCTGCTGCACTAGGAGTTTTGTATTTGCTTCACGAAATACAAGGAGTTTAACTGGGACACAGTGCTGGAGGGAGTTCTGTCACGTGTGGTGGGTCAGGGTCCTAGGAGAATGCACCAACCATGATTCTATCTTACAGAGCGTGGCCCCTTGACCATAGCAACCTGATTCTGAACATTGTTCTGAAACCTCTTCATATAACAAGATGCCTTTACATATAAGGGTCTGCTGGGTGCACCATGTCAGTCACAAGCCATTTGGAAGCCCATCACAGATCCACATGGCCCCACCACAGATGTTTTATCACACACCTGCACACCACTGCTCTAGGCCCACTACTCAGCAGGCCCCACCATACTGGCATCTCTGTTCTTCATCATTTTCATGAAACCCGTCAATCAAGGCACCTGTCTGGTACACTCATGATCAGCAACAGGACATCCAAAGGTTCTCCAGTGCCACCTGGTCACGGGAATTTCAAAGATTGCATGGTATTTATCTAGCCGTTTTTAAAGGATGAAGTTGGAGGCACTTTGGGTTTCCATTCATTCAGGAACCATTAAATGGTGAGAAAGATCATTTCAATGAAATCTCTGGAGAACTCTAACAAACAAGGCTTCCCAAAGAGTGGCCAAAACGTCACATGAAACCAGGCCCACTGAGGTGTACAATGTGAGGTCCATGTGTGTTTTGACTCTCAACTATGGCTGCCAGGTCTTTAAGAATAAAATCATGTGATATCCTGGCTGAGATTCCCAGTGTTCTGTGGAAAGTCACCCTGGGCTTCGATCTCAGTTTCCAGGGGGGGCTCTCATGGGTGGCCTTGGAAAATCCCAACTCAATTCATGGCAATACTTCTCTTAGTTCAGTTCCAGAACTCAGTCTCCAAGGGAATCACACCAGAGTTCAAGCCCAGGCGGACCCAGTCCTCTCTTCCACCGCCACACAAATGACCACAATTCAAACCAAAACACTGCCAAAAGGCCCTCATCTTCTTCCATATAGACAATACTCATAACCTCTGGCTGGAGGTTTCCATGAGAGGTGCAGCCTAAGACAGTGTCCACAATAAGCTCCCTTGCCCATCATTTGCCTAATGTCAGGGTGGCCTGGACACCCTTCCTTTGAACCAGGAGTGATCAAATAGGCCTGCCTTTAATACTTCTCAGCTTCTCCGCTTGGAGGCCTGCTGATCTTTGGGTATAGATTCTTTGTGTGAATTGGAGACATGAGAAAACCCAAGCACATAATGGCTAGCCTCTGCAGGGCTTTGAAAAACTCATTTGACCCAAAGGATCCCTATTCTCACTTGATGGAGGACAGGAAACTTACAGAGGAAGGCAAGAGACTTCATCCACATTGACTGCTTTTTTGCCATATTGGCTATGGATGCACATATGGGATCTTTCTTGAGATCCATCAGGTGCTGACAATCTAAGCCACAGCCTTACACAGGGCCAAGAGGCTGATTCAGACACATCCCTTTGCAAAGCAATTTAGCAAATTGCCACAAGTGATGCCCGTTCGTTTGCATTTGAAAACTGTTTTCTTCAGGCTTCACAAAGGGGTGTCCTGAGGCAAAGACCTTGCTGACATCCAGGGAAACAAAACAATAGGTAAGCAAAAGGCCCAAATCAGGGTTTCTCCACTGAGACTTTAATGGGCCCACTGATATCTGAGTTTTCTGAGATGCTCACTATTCATTTCAGCTATCTAGTACATGGCAATGTCACCAAGCTTGGAGGTGGTACATATCTTGGACACAAAACCATGAGCCTATTCTGAAGAGTGGCCAGAATTCAGGAAAATACCAGAAATTTAGGAAGATAGTAGGTTTTGCCCATGGATAAGGCAAGCCCCAGTTTATTCATAAATTGGGCAGGATGAATGCTGGAAGCTTTCTACTAGACAGGACACATCCATTGATGTATTCTCTTTTCTAATGTCTACAACCAGGGACACAGTGCGATACACAGACATAGCAACACTCGCCTTGTCAAAAGACTTGCTAGAAACAGTCCACTCCAAACCAAACAAACCGCCTTTCCTAGCTCTTCTCAGAACATGAGACCAAACCACAGACTCACACCCACACCCACAAAGCCACCTCCTTCCCGCAAGTAGGTCTGTGACTACCCGCAGTGTCCTCTGACAGGTGGGCCATACTATGTTCCCCCGAAATGGCCTGTCCTGTCTCAGATCTGGACTCCTTGGCCTATTCTGTGAAGTTATCAGGAGCCAGGGGTGAGCCACTACCTGCTTTCTCAGGAAAGACCCCCTTCAGAGCTTTCTTGGCAATTGGCCATCCTCACATCTGTAGGTACCAAGAAAGACTGACTCTGTCCTTGGTAAATACAAACAAGTGAGCCCACTGGGACTGGCAATGGGACTGCCTCTGGGTGCCTGGCTTCCTGGATCCCAAGTTCAGAGAGTTCCATCACCAAGGAAGTGTGGTGAGGTCACTTCCTTCAGGAACTGAATGAGGTCACTGCCTTGGAAACCATTCTGTCCTAACTGTTGCTTCCATGGGTCCCATGAGATGGAGGCTGCCCCTGCTTCCTGTGACACTTTCACAAGTTAGAATGGTATATCAACCATAGGCACCCAGGAAAAGCTCTCCACACAGGCATGGTTTTGTCCATCTTGTCTACATTAAGAAGAGAGAGGCTCATTCAGACACATCTTTTCATCCTGACCAGGTTGTTTGCCACAGAAGATGACTTCTGCTCTCTCAGGTCCTTCCTGGCTGCCTACATCTTCTCCAGGGATCATTTCTGCATGGACCTTTGAGGTTCTCAGCAGGTGGAAGATCCCCTACATTCCTGTATTGTAAGACCAACTCTGTCCCTGCTCTTCTGTAAAGTTAGATTGAGGGAAAAGTAAATGCTTGGGGTTAAGATCATGTTCGATTTGGGTTAGAAATCATTCTGCTGGATGAAGAATGGTATTGGGAACCTGTGATATTTATAATAATATAGAGGTGAAATATATGTATGAAAACAGAAATCTAAGTAAGATTTGAAGGCCAGAAGGGCCTTGGGCCCTTGATTGAAATACTTAGCTTTGAATAACATTCTGTACAGATGTCTCTGACAAATCCATATACAATGGCATAAGACCTTGTACCTTGGATGATTGAATGTAGAAGAGAAGATCCAGTCAAAAAGGGATAGTAGGTAGGATTAGGAAGATATTCAGTAGGTTTAGGAAGAAGAGTGGGCATAATATTTGGACCAATAGTTCTTTAGCAATAGGGTGTCTGTTAGAGAGTGAATGTAAATGTCAGCACATGTGAAGAGTCAGTCACAATGATGAACTGGGGAAGATATGTAGGAAAGAAAATATGAATATAGACATTAGGAAATCAGGAAAAGTATAAAGTGAGTGATAGGCTTTGACATTTTCAACAGGGTTGAGGTTGAATATATAATCTAAGGCAGAAACAAATGTGTAGTCACCAATAGGATTGACATTTGAGAGCATTAGGCAACCTGGACAAGGATGGTTTTAGTAATCCATGCTAACTTTCCAATTAGGCTTTGGTACAATCATAAGTGTGACCTTTGCATTTTGTGTCCAGAATATCACTGTGATAAAATATATATGTAGATCAGGTGACATGAGTATTTCTTCAACTATTTTTGGGAGCAATGTATTGAAGACGTATAAATTAGCATTCGGGGGTACAAATAGGTATACCCAGGGTCTATGAGTATAGAGATAATGCATGAATAGACCACACTGTGAATAAAGAATATAACTGGTTCCAATTTAAATAATGGATTGAATTGATATCTGAAAATATATAGGAAATCTTATATTGATACAGGATAATTCATTCCAACCAGTTATACATCTAATGGTAATATTAGGGTGATGGTTTACCATGAGGGGTGTGTGAGTTTTGGTTCCAAAGTGATTAAAGAAATCCAAAATAATATGCTTGGAAAGAAGTCTCATGAAAAGACCATTCAAGAAACATGGAGGAATACATGTGGTCTGAAGCAGGATTTGATGGAAAGTGAACCAAATGCCTAGAAATTTGTGAACATGAGGATGAAATATATATCCTATGATGTGCATCAACTGAAGAAATAGTAATGTGCCAGTGTTGAATAAAAATAAATGTCCAAATACACATCAAGTTCCATAGGAGTCTACTTGCATTGATGTTAAACAGGGTCAGTTACTGAAGGAATGTTAGGACTTCTATTCACCATTCACTGAAGTTAGTTTTCAGTACTAGGAAACAAATACGTATTTCAGGTGGATGAATATTTCTTAGAATAATCTTGTGACAAGTTGATTATAAATCCACATACATGAACATGAATTTAGGGAGTGTAAAATAAGACACATATATTTTATATTTTGAAAAATCTGGAGAGTGTGTGTGTGTATATATACATAGATGTATATACACAAACACAAACACAGAGACATTAAGAAGTAAAAATATATATGCCAATTGAAATTCATCATGAAATATATATCATTTAAAGATCCAAAAATATTTATTTTACTGAACATGGATGTATGTATCATGTTGTTCAAGTAGGAAGCTCACCCATAGGTTGATTTTCAGTTCAAACAGCATTTAGGAGGAGTGATTTCTTCTCACAGATTGTATCTGCCAAGTCAGCCACCTCAAAAGAATGTAGCTGGGAAACCAGGCAGGATGCTATACGTGCATGTAAAAAGACATGTGCCGAATAGGCTGCAAAGAAAGGGAGACGGGAATTCACATATTTGTTAAGTTTAAAAACACATGGAGATCTATTACATTGGACTAGATTCATAACATGTACCCTTTATAATTCAAAAGGCCTGTCCAACTACGCCTCATGCCTCCTCTGAACTGCTAGTATTTTTATTCTGTTTGGTTTATTTTCTCTATCATATTATGTTTCGTAGTCAGAGTCTTGTAGGGTATGGGTTAGTGTCAGGGATTCAGTTTTTGGAATGGAAAATAGGAAAATAAATCCAATGTTTATGCAAATATGTTCTACACAAAATCTTCCCACAATCATCCAGAAAAATGCCTTGACAATACCCTTGCCCCATGTAAGACGCAATTCGAGAAGAAGTGTTAGAAAATCATTGAATACATATGTGGAATGAAAAATGCTCAGGAGTTCACAACTTTGGAGGTGGTAGAGGAGTTTCCAGAAGTAAGGGACAGGATAAACACTCCACAAACATGGAGCTCTGCTGGCCTAAAGACTTCTTGAGAAACTGCCTCTGAGAATGGGCTTTTGAAATATATGTTGTTGTCAGGAGCTTTAGCTTCTTTTGTAGTGAGACCATCAAAGCTGGGTCTTCATCTATGTGACCTGGAGGATATGGTTTCTGATTTTCCAATGAACATGAGTCAGAAGTGCTGAATTCTCTCTTTGTAGGTAAACTGTGGGCATTCGGGGCTAAGTGTCTCCCCGTGGGGACTCTGAAGCCATTTGTTCATCCTCCACTTTTCGTGGTGTTTCTTTCTGCTGCACTAGGAGTTTGGTATTTGCTTCACGAAATACAAGGAGTTTAACTGGGACACAGTGCTGGAGGGAGTTCTGTCACGTGTGGTGGGTCAGGGTCCTAGGAGAATGCACCAACCATGATTCTATCTTACAGAGCATGGCCCTTTGACCATAGCAACCTGATTCTGAACATTGTTCTGAAACCTCTTCATATAACAAGATGCCTTTACATATAAGGGTCTGCTGGGTGCACCATGTCAGTCACAAGCCATTTGGAAGCCCATCGCAGATCCACATGGCCCCACCACAGATGTTTTATCACACACCTGCACACCACTGCTCTAGGCCCACTACTCAGCAGGCCCCACCATACTGGCATCTCTGTTCTTCATCATTTTCATGAAACCCGTCAATCAAGGCACCTGTCTGGTACACTCATGATCAGCAACAGGACATCCAAAGGTTCTCCAGTGCCACCTGGTCATGGGAATTTCAAAGATTGCATGGTATTTATCTAGCCGTTTTTAAAGGATGAAGTTGGAGGCACTGTGGGTTTCCATTCATTCAGGAACCATTAAATGGTGAGAAAGATCATTTCAATGAAATCTCTGGAGAACTCTAACAAACAAGGCTTCCCAAAGAGTGGCCAAAACGTCACATAAAACCAGGCCCACTGAGGTGTACAATGTGAGGTCCATGTGTGTTTTGACTCTCAACTATGGCTGCCAGGTCTTTAAGAATAAAATCATGTGATATCCTGGCTGAGATTCCCAGTGTTCTGTGGAAAGTCACCCTGGGCTTCGATCTCAGTTTCCAGGGGGGGCTCTCATGGGTGGCCTTGGAAAATCCCAACTCAATTCATGGCAATACTTCTCTGAGTTCAGTTCCAGAACTCAGTCTCCAAGGGAATCACACCAGAGTTCAAGCCCAGGCGGACCCAGTCCTCTCTTCCACCGCCACACAAATGACCACAATTCAAACCAAAACACTGCCAAAAGGCCCTCATCTTCTTCCATATAGACAATACTCATAACCTCGGGCTGGAAGTTTCCATGAGGGGTGCAGCCTAAGACAGTGTCCACAATAAGCTCCCTTGCCCATCATTTGCCTAATGTCAGGGTGGCCTGGACACCCTTCCTTTGAACCAGGAGTGATCAAATAGGCCTGCCTTTAATACTGCTCAGCTTCTCCGCTTGGAGGCCTGCTGATCTTGGGGTATAGATTCTTTGTGTGAATTGGAGTCATGAGAAAACCCAAGCACATAATGGCTAGCCTCTGCAGGGCTTTGAAAAACTCATTTGACCCAAAGGATCCCTATTCTCACTTGATGGAGGACAGGAACCTTACAGAGGAAGGCAAGAGACTTCATCCACATTGACTGCTTTTTTGCCATATTGGCTATGGATGCACATATGGGATCTTTCTTGAGATCCATCAGGTGTTGACAATCTAAGCCACAGCCTTACACAGGGCCAAGAGGCTGATTCAGACACATCCCTTTGCAAAGCAATTAAGCAAAGAGCCACAAGTGATGCCTGTTCGTTTGCATTTGAAAACTGTTTTCTTCAGGCTTCACAAAGGGGTGTCCTGAGGCAAAGACCTTGCTGACATCCAGGGAAACAAAACAATAGGTAAGCAAAAGGCCCAAAGCAGGGTTTCTCCACTGAGACTTTAATGGGCCCACTGATATCTGAGTTTTCTGAGATGCTCACTATTCATTTCAGCTATCTAGTACATGGCAATGTCACCAAGCTTGGAGGTGGTGAATATCTTGGATACAAACCATGAGCCTATTCTGAAGAGTGGCCAGAATTCAGGAAAATACCAGAAATTTAGGAAGATAGTAGGTTTTGCCCATGGATAAGGCAAGCCCCAGTCCATTCATAAATTGGGCAGGATGAATGCTGGAAGCTTTCTACTAGACAGGACACATCCATTGATGCATTCTCTTTTCTAATGTCTACAACCACGGACACAGTGCAATACACAGACATAGCAACACTTGCCTTGTCAAAAGACTTGCTACAAACAGTCCACTCCAAACCAAACAAACCGCCTTTCCTAGCGCTTCTCAGAACATGAGACCAAACCACAGAATCACACCCACACCCACAAAGCCACCTCCTTCCCCCAAGTAGGTCTGTGACTACCCAGAGTGTCCTCTGACAGGTGGGCCATACTATGTTCCCCCGAAATGGCCTGTCCTGTCTCAGATCTGGACTCCTTGGCCTATTCTGTGAAGTTATCAGGAGCCAGTGGTGAGCCACTACCTGCTTTCTCAGGAAAGACCTCCTTCAGAGATTTCTTGGCAATTCGCCATCCTCACATCTGTAGGTACCAAGAAAGACTGACTCTGTCCTTGGTAAATCCAAACAAGTGAGCCCACTGGGACTGGCAATGGGACTGCCTCTGGGTGCCTGGCTTCCTGGATCCCAAGTTCAGAGAGTTCCATCACCAAGGAAGTGTGGTGAGGTCACTTCCTTCAGGAACTGAATGAGGTCACTGCCTTGGAAACCACTCTGTCCTAACTGTTGCTTCCATGGGTCCCATGAGATGGAGGCTGCCCCTGCTTCCTGTGACACTTTCACAAGTTAGAATGGTATATCAACCATAGGCACCCAGGAAAAGCTCTCCACACAGGCCTGGTTTGGTCCATCTTGTCTACATTAAGAAGAGAGAGGCTCATTCAGACACATCTTTTCATCCTGACCAGGTTGTTTGCCACAGAAGATGACTTCTGCTCTCTCAGGTCCTTCCTGGCTGCCTACATCTTCTCCAGGGATCATTTCTGCATGGACCTTTGAGGTTCTCAGCAGGTGGAAGATCCCCTACATTCCTGTATTGTAAGACCAACTCTGTCCCTGCTCTTCTGTAAAGTTAGATTGAGGGAAAAGTAAATGCTTGGGATTAAGAACATGTTCGATTTGGGTTAGAAATCATTCTGCTGGATGAAGAATGGTATTGGGAACCTGTGATATTTATAATAATATAGAGGTGAAATATATGTATGAAAACAGAAATCTAAGTAAGATTTGAAGGCCAGAAGAACATTGGGCCCTTGATTGAAATACTTAGCTTTGAATTACATTCTGTACAGATGTCTCTGACAAATCCATATACAATGGCATAGGACCTTGTACCTTGGATGATTGAATGTAGAAGAGAAGATCCAGTCAAAAAGGGATAGTAGGTAGGATTAGGAAGATAGTCGTTAGGTTTAGGAAGAAGAGTGGGTATAATATTTGGACCAAAAGTTCTTTAGCAATAGGGTGTCTGTTAGAGAGTGAATGTAAATGTCAGCACATGTGAAGAGTCAGTCACAATGATGAACTGGGGAAGATATGTAGGAAAGCAGATATGAATATAGACATTAGGAAATCAGGAAAAGTATAAAGTGAGTGATAGGATTTGACATTTTCAACAGGGTTGAGGTTGAATATATAATCTAAGGCAGAAACAAATGTGTAGTCACCAATAGGATTGACATTTGAGAGCATTAGACAACCTTGGCAAGGATGGTTTTAGTAATCCATGCTAACTTTCCAATTAGGCTTTGGTACAATCATAAGTGTGACCTTTGCATTTTGTGTCCAGAATATCACTGTGATAAAATATATATGTAGATCAGGTGACATGAGTATTTCTTCAACTATTTGTGGGAGCAATGTATAGAAGACGTATAAATTAGCATTCGGGGGTACAAATAGGTATACCCAGGGTCTATGTGTATAGAGATAATGCATTAATAGACCACAATGTGAATAAAGAATATAACTGGTTCCAATTTAAATAATGGATTGAATTGATATCTGAAAATATATAGGAAATCTTAAATTGATACAGGATCATTCATTCAAACCAGTTATACATCTAATGGTAATATTAGGGTGATGGTTTACCATGAGGGGTGTGTGAATTTTGGTTCCAAAGTGATTATGGAAATCCAAAATAATATGCTTGGAAAGAAGTCTCATGAAAAGACCAGTCAAGAAACATGGAGGAATACATGTGTTCTGAAGCAGGATTTGATGGAAAGTGAACCAAATGCCTAGAAATTTGTGAACATGAGGATGAAATATATATCCTATGATGTGCATCAACTGAAGAAACAGTAATGTACCAGTGTTGAATAAAAATAAATGTCCAAATACACATCATGTCCCATAGGAGTCTACTTGCATTGATGTTACAAAGGGTCAGTTACTGAAGAAATGTTAGGATTTCTATTCACCATTCACTGAAGTTAGTTTTCAGTACTAGGAAACAAATACGTATTTCAGGTGGATGAATATTTCTGAGAATAATCTTGTGAAAAGTTGACTATAAATCCACATACATGAACATGAATTTAGGGAGTGTAAAATAAGACACATATATTTTATATTTTGAAAAATATGGTGAGTGTGTGTGTGTATATATATACATAGATATATATACAAAACCACAAACACAGAGACATTAAGAAGTAAAAATATATATGCCAATTGAAATTCATCATGAAATATATATCATTTAAAGATCCAAAAATATTTATTTTACTGAACATGGATGTATGTATCATGTTGTTCAAGTAGGAAGCTCACCCATAGGTTGATTTTCAGTTCAAACAGCATTTAGGAGGAGTGATTTCTTCTCACAGATTGTATCTCCCATGTCAGCCACCTCAAAAGAATGTAGCTGGGAAACCAGGTAGGATTCTGTATGTGCATGTAAAAAGACATGTGCTGAATAGGCTGCAAAGAAAGGAAGACAGGAATTCAGATATTTGTTAAGTTTAAAAACACATGGAGTTCTATTACATTGGACTGGATTCATAACATGTACCCTTTATAATTCAAAAGGCCTGTCCAACTACGCCTCATGCCTCCTCTGTACTGCTAGTATTTTTATTCTGTTTGGGTTATTTTTCTCTATCATATTATGATTCGTAGTCAGAGTCTAGTAGGGTATGGGTTAGTGTCAGGGATTCAGTTTTTGGAATGGAAAATAGGAAAATAAGTCCAATGTTTATGCAAATATGTTCTACACAAAATCTTCCCACAATCATCCAGAAAAATGCCTTGACAATACCCTTGCCCCATGTAAGACCCAATTCGAGAAGAAGAGTCAGAAAATCATTGAATACATATGTGGAATGAAAAATGCTCAGGAGTTCACAACTTTGGAGGTGGTAGAGGAGTTTCCAGATGTAAGGGACAGGATAAACACTCCACAAACATGGAGCTCTGCTTGCCTAAAGACTTCTTGAGAAACTGCCTCTGAGAATGGGCTTTTGAAATATATGTTGTTGTCAGGAGCTTTAGCTTCTTTTGTAGTGAGACCATCAAAGCTGGGTCTTCATCTATGTGACCTGGAGGATATGGCTTCTGATTTTCCAATGAACATGAGGCAGAAGTGCTGAATTCTCTCTTTGTAGGTAAACTGTGGCCATTGGGGGCTAAGTGTCTCCCCGTGGGGACTCTGAAGCCATTTGGTCATCCTCCACTTTTCGTGGTGTTTCTTGCTGCTGCACTAGGAGTTTGGTATTTGCTTCACGAAATACAAGGAGTTTAACTGGGACACAGTGCTGGAGGGAGTTCTGTCACGTGTGGTGGGTCAGGGTCCTAGGAGAATGCACCAACCATGATTCTATCTTACAGAGCGTGGCCCCTTGACCATAGCAACCTGATTCTGAACATTGTTCTGAAACCTCTTCATATAACAAGATGCCTTTACATATAAGGGTCTGCTGGGTGCACCATGTCAGTCACAAGCCATTTGGAAGCCCATCGCAGATCCACATGGCCCCACCACAGATGTTTTATCACACACCTGCACACCACTGCTCTAGGCCCACTACTCAGCAGGCCCCACCATACTGGCATCTCTGTTCTTCATCATTTTCATGAAACCCGTCAATCAAGGCACCTGTCTGGTACACTCATGATCAGCAACAGGACATCCAAAGGTTCTCCAGTGCCACCTGGTCACGGGAATTTCAAAGATTGCATGGTATTTATCTAGCCGTTTTTAAAGGATGAAGTTGGAGGCACTGTGGGTTTCCGTTCATTCAGGAAACATTAAATGGTGAGAAAGATCATTTCAATGAAATCTCTGGAGAACTCTAAAAAACAAGGCTTCCCAAAGAGTGGCCAAAACGTCACATGAAACCAGGCCCACTGAGGTGTACAATGTGAGGTCCATGTGTGTTTTGACTCTCAACTATGGCTGCCAGGTCTTTAAGAATAAAATCATGTGATATCCTGGCTGAGATTCCCAGTGTTCTGTGGAAAGTCACCGTGGGCTTCGATCTCAGTTTCCAGGGGGGGCTCTCATGAGTGGCCTCGGAAAATCCCAACTCAATTCATGGCAATACTTCTCTGAGTTCAGTTCCAGAACTCAGTCTCCAAGGGAATCACACCAGAGTTCAAGCCCAGGCGGACCCAGTCCTCTCTTCCACCGCCACACACATGACCACAATTCAAACCAAAACAGTGCCAAAAGGCCCTCATCTTCTTCCACATAGACAATACTCATAACCTCTGGCTGGAGGTTTCCATGAGGGGCGCAGCCTAAGACAGTGTCCACAATAAGCTCCCTTGCCCATCATTTGCCTAATGTCAGGGTGGCCTGGACACCCTTCCTTTGAACCAGGAGTGATCAAATAGGCCTGCCTTTAATACTGCTCAGCTTCTCCGCTTGGAGGCCTGCTGATCTTGGGGTATAGATTCTTTGTGTGAATTGGAGTCATGAAAAAACCCAAGCACATAATGGCTAGCCTCTGCAGGGCTTTGAAAAACTCATTTGACCCAAAGGATCCCTATTCTCACTTGATGGAGGACAGGAACCTTACAGAGGAAGGCAAGAGACTTCATCCACATTGACTGCTTTTTTGCCATATTGGCTATGGATGCACATATGGGATCTTTCTTGAGATCCATCAGGTGCTGACAATCTAAGCCACAGCCTTACACAGGGCCAAGAGGCTGATTCAGACACATCCCTTTGCAAAGCAATTAAGCAAAGAGCCACAAGTGATGCCCGTTCGTTTGCATTTGAAAACTGTTTTCTTCAGGCTTCACAAAGGGGTGTCCTGAGGCAAAGACCTTGCTGACATCCAGGGAAACAGAACAATAGGTAAGCAAAAGGCCCAAAGCAGGGTTTCTCCACTGAGACTTTAATGGGCCCACTGATATCTGAGTTTTCTGAGATGCTCACTATTCACTTCAGCTATCTAGTACATGGCAATGTCACCAAGCTTAAAGGTGGTACATATCTTGGACACAAAACCATGAGCCTATTCTGAAGAGGGGCCAGAATTCAGGAAAAAACCAGAAATTTAGGAAGATAGTAGGTTTTGCCCATGGATAAGGCAAGCCCCAGTCCATTCATAAATTGGGCAGGATGAATGCTGGAAGCTTTCTACTAGACAGGACACATCCATTGATGCATTCTCTTTTCAAATGTCTACAACCACGGACACAGTGCGATACACAGACATAGCAACACTCGCCTTGTCAAAAGACTTGCTAGAAACAGTCCACTCCAAACCAAACAAAGCGCCTTTCCTAGCTCTTCTCAGAACATGAGACCAAACCACAGACTCACACCCACACCCTCAAAGCCACCTCCTTCCCCCACGTAGGTCTGTGACTACCCGCAGTGTCCTCTGACAGGTGGGCCATACTATGTTCCCCCGAAATGGCCTGTCCTGTCTCAGATCTGGACTCCTTGGACTATTCTGTGAAGTTATCAGGAGCCAGGGGTGAGCCACTACCTGCTTTCTCAGGAAAGACCCCCTTCAGAGCTTCCTTGGCAATTGGCCATCCTCACATCTGTAGGTACCAAGAAAGACTGACTCTGTCATCGGTAAATCCAAACAAGTGAGCCCACTGGGACTGGTACTGGGACTGCCTCTGGGTGCCTGGCTTCCTGGATCCCAAGTTCAGAGAGTTCCATCACCAAGGAAGTGTGGTGAGGTCACTTCCTTCAGGAACTGAATGAGGTCACTGCCTTGGAATTCACTCTGTCCTAACTGTTGCTTCCAAGGGTCCCATGAGATGGAGGCTGCCCCTGCTTCCTGTGACACTTTCACAAGTTAGAATGGTATATCAGCCATAGGCACCCAGGAAAAGCTCTCCACACAGGCCTGGTTTGGTCCATCTTGTCTACATTAAGAAGAGAGAGGCTCATTCAGACACATCTTTTCATCCTGACCAGGTTGTTTGCCACAGAAAATGACTTCTGCTCTCTCAGGTCCTTCCTGGCTGCCTACATCTTCTCCAGGGATCATTTCTGCATGGACCTTTGAGGTTCTCAGCAGGTGGAAGATCCCCTACATTCCTGTATTGTAAGACCAACTCTGTCCCTGCTCTTCTGTAAAGTTAGATTGAGGGAAAAGTAAATGCTTGGGGTTAAGAACATGTTCGATTTGGGTTAGAAATCATTCTGCTGGATGAAGAATGGTATTGGGAACCTGTGATATTTATAATAATATAGAGGTGAAATATATGTATGAAAACAGAAATCTAAGTAAGATTTGAAGGCCAGAAGGGCATTGGGCCCTTGATTGGAATACTTAGCTTTGAATTACATTCTGTACAGATGTCTCTGACAAATCCATATACAATGGCATAGGACCTTGTACCTTGGATGATTGAATGTAGAAGAGAAGATCCAGTCAAAAAGGGATAGTAGGTAGGATTAGGAAGATAGTCAGTAGGTTTAGGAAGAAGAGTGGGTATAATATTTGGACCAAAAGTTCTTTAGCAATAGGGTGTCTGTTAGAGAGTGAATGTAAATGTCAGCACATGTGAAGAGTCAGTCACAATGATGAACTGGGGAAGATATGTAGGAAAGCAGATATGAATATAGACATTAGGAAATCAGGAAAAGTATAAAGTGAGTGATAGGATTTGACATTTTCAACAGGGTTGAGGTTGAATATATAATCTAAGGCAGAAACAAATGTGTAGTCACCAATAGGATTGACATTTGAGAGCATTAGGCAACCTGGACAAGGATGGTTTTAGTAATCCATGCTAACTTTCCAATTAGGCTTTGGTACAATCATAAGTGTGACCTTTGCATTTTGTGTCCAGAATATCACTGTGATAAAATATATATGTAGATCAGGTGACATGAGTATTTCTTCAACTATTTTTGAGAGCAATGTATTGAAGACGTATAAATTAGCATTCGGGGGTACAAATAGGTATACCCAGGGTCTATGAGTATAGAGATAATGCATGAATAGACCACACTGTGAATAAAGAATATAACTGTTTCCGATTTAAATAATGGATTGAATTGATATCTGAAAATATATAGGAAATCTTATATTGATACAGGGTCATTCATTCCAACCAGTTATACATCTAATGGTAATATTAGGGTGATGGTTTACCATGAGGGGTGTGTGAGTTTTGGTTCCAAAGTGATTAAGGAAATCCAAAATAATATGCTTGGAAAGAAGTCTCATGAAAAGACCAGTCAAGAAACATGGAGGAATACATGTGTTCTGAAGCAGGATTTGATTGAAAGTGAACCAAATGCCTAGAAATTTGTGAACATGAGGATGAAATATATATCCTATGATGTGCATCAACTGAAGAAATAGCAATGTGCCAGGGTTGAATAAAAATAAATGTCCAAATACACATCATGTCCCATAGGAGTCTACTTGCATTGATGTTAAATAGGGTCAGTTACTGAAGACAGGTTAGGATTTCTATTCACCATTCAGTGAAGTTAGTTTTCAGTACTAGGAAACAAATACGTATTTCAGGTGGATGAATATTTCTGAGAATAAGCTTGTGAAAAGTTGATTATAAATCCACATACATGAACATGAATTTAGGGAGTGTAAAATAAGACACATATATTTTATATTTTGAAAAATCTGGAGAGTGTGTGTGTATATATACATAGATATATATACACAAACACAAACACAGAGACATTAAGAAGTAAAAATATATATGCCAATTGAAATTCATCATGAAATATATATCATTTAAAGATCCAAAAATATTATTTTACTGAACATTTATGTATGTATCATGTTGTTAAAGTAGGAAGCTCACCCATAGGTTGATTTTCAGTTCAAACAGCATTTAGGAGTAGTGATTTCTTCTCACAGATTGTATCTGCCAAGGCAGCCACCTCAAAAGAATGTAGCTGGGAAACCAGGTAGGATTTTGTATGTGCATGTAAAAAGACATGTGCTGAATAGGCTGCAAAGAAAGGGAGACAGGAATTCACATATTTGTTAAGTTTAAAAACACATGGAGATCTATTACATTGGACTAGATTCATAACATGTACCCTTTATAATTCAAAAGGCCTGTCCAACTACGCCTCATCCCTCCTCTGAACTGCTAGTATTTTTATTCTGTTGGGTTATTTTTCTCTATCATATTATAATTTGTAGTCAGAGTCTAGTAGGGTTTGGGTTAGTGTCAGGGATTCAGTTTTTGGAATGGAAAATAGGAAAATAAATCCAATGTTTATGCAAATATGTTCTACACAAAATCTTCCCACAATCATCCAGAAAAATGCCTTGACAATACCTTTGCCCCATGTAAGACGCAATTCCAGAAGAAGAGTTAGAAAATCATTGAATACATATGTGGAATGAAAAATGCTCAGGAGTTCACAACTTTGGAGGTGGTAGAGGAGTTTCCAGAAGTAAGGGACAGGATAAACACTCCACAAACATGGAGCTCTGCTGGCCTAAAGACTTCTTGAGAAACTGCCTCTGAGAATGGGCTTTTGAAATATATGTTGTTGTCAGGAGCTTTAGCTTCTTTTGTAGTGAGACCATCAAAGCTGGGTCTTCATCTATGTGACCTGGAGGATATGGTTTCTGATTTTCCAATGAACATGAGGCAGAAGTGCTGAATTCTCTCTTTGTAGGTAAACTGTGGCCATTGGGGGCTAAGTGTCTCCCCGTGGGGACTCTGAAGCCATTTGGTCATCCTCCACTTTTCGTGGTGTTTCTTGCTGCTGCACTAGGAGTTTGGTATTTGCTTCACGAAATACAAGGAGTTTAACTGGGACACAGTGCTGGAGGGAGTTCTGTCACGTGTGGTGGGTCAGGGTCCTAGGAGAATGCACCAACCATGATTCTATCTTACAGAGCGTGGCCCCTTCACCATAGCAACCTCTTTCTGAACATTGTTCTGAAACCTCTTCATATAACAAGATGCCTTTACATATAAGGGTCTGCTGGGTGCACCATGTCAGTCACAAGCCATTTGGAAGCCCATCGCAGATCCACATGGCCCCACCACAGATGTTTTATCACACACCTGCACACCACTGCTCTAGGCCCACTACTCAGCAGGCCCCACCATACTGGCATCTCTGTTCTTCATCATTTTCATGAAACCCGGCAATCAAGGCACCTGTCTGGTACACTCATGATCAGCAACAGGACATCCAAAGGTTCTCCAGTGCCACCTGGTCATGGGAATTTCAAAGATTGCATGGTATTTATCTAGCCGTTTTTAAAGGATGAAGTTGGAGGCACTGTGGGTTTCCATTCATTCAGGAACCATTAAATGGTGAGAAAGATCATTTCAATGAAATCTCTGGAGAACTCTAAAAAACAAGGCTTCCCAAAGAGTGGCCAAAACGTCACATGAAACCAGGCCCACTGAGGTGTACAATGAGAGGTCCATGTGTGTTTTGACTCTCAACTATGGCTGCCAGGTCTTTAAGAGTAAAATCATGTGATATCCTGGCTGAGATTCCCAGTGTTCTGTGGAAAGTCACCCTGGGCTTCGATCTCAGTTTCCAGGGGGGGCTCTCATGAGTGGCCTCGGAAAATCCCAACTCAATTCATGGCAATACTTCTCTGAGTTCAGTTCCAGAACTCAGTCTCCAAGGGAATCACACCAGAGTTCAAGCCCAGGCGGACCCAGTCCTCTCTTCCACCGCCACACAAATGACCACAATTCAAACCAAAACACTGCCAAAAGGCCCTCATCTTCTTCCATATAGACAATACTCATAACCTCTGGCTGGAGGTTTCCATGAGGGGCGCAGCCTAAGACAGTGTCCACAATAAGCTCCCTTGCCCATCATTTGCCTAATGTCAGGGTGGCCTGGACACCCTTCCTTTGAACCAGGAGTGATCAAATAGGCCTGCCTTTAATACTGCTCAGCTTCTCCGCTTGGAGGCCTGCTGATCTTGGGGTATAGATTCTTTGTGTGAATTGGAGTCATGAGAAAACCCAAGCACATAATGGCTAGCCTCTGCAGGGCTTTGAAAAACTCATTTGACCCAAAGGATCCCTATTCTCACTTGATGGAGTACAGGAACCTTACAGAGGAAGGCAAGAGACTTCATCCACATTGACTGCTTTTTTGCCATATTGGCTATGGATGCACATATGGGATCTTTCTTGAGATCCATCAGGTGCTGACAATCTAAGCCACAGCCTTACACAGGGCCAAGAGGCTGATTCAGACACATCCCTTTGCAAAGCAATTAAGCAAAGAGCCACAAGTGATGCCCGTTCGTTTGCATTTGAAAACTGTTTTCTTCAGGCTTCACAAAGGGGTGTCCTGAGGCAAAGACCTTGCTGACATCCAGGGAAACAGAACAATAGGTAAGCAAAAGGCCCAAAGCAGGGTTTCTCCACTGAGACTTTAATGGGCCCACTGATATCTGAGTTTTCTGAGATGCTCACTATTCATTTCAGCTATCTAGTACATGGCAATGTCACCAAGCTTGGAGGTGGTACATATCTTGGACACAAAACCATGAGCCTATTCTTAAGAGTGGCCAGAATTCAGGAAAATACCAGAAATTTAGGAAGATAGTAGGTTTTGCTCATGGATAAGGCAAGCCCCAGTCCATTCATAAATTGGGCAGGATGAATGCTGGAAGCTTTCTACTAGACAGGACACATCCATTGATGCATTCTCTTTTCTAATGTCTACAACCACGGACACAGTGCGATACACAGACATAGCAACACTCGCCTTGTCAAAAGACTTGCTAGAAACAGTCCACTCCAAACCAAACAAACCGCCTTTCCTAGCTCTTCTCAGAACATGAGACCAAACCACAGACTCACACCCACACCCTCAAAGCCACCTCCTTCCCCCAAGTAGGTCTGTGACTACCCGCAGTGTCCTCTGACAGGTGGGCCATACTATGTTCCCCCGAAATGGCCTGTCCTGTCTCAGATCTGGACTCCTTGGACTATTCTGTGAAGTTATCAGGAGCCAGGGGTGAGCCACTACCTGCTTTCTCAGGAAAGACCCCCTTCAGAGCTTCCTTGGCAATTTGCCATCCTCACATCTGTAGGTACCAAGAAAGACTGACTCTGTCCTCGGTAAATCCAAACAAGTGAGCCCACTGGGACTGGTACTGGGACTGCCTCTGGGTGCCTGGCTTCCTGGATCCCAAGTTCAGAGAGTTCCATCACCAAGGAAGTGTGGTGAGGTCACTTCCTTCAGGAACTGAATGAGGTCACTGCCTTGGAAAACACTCTGTCCTAACTGTTGCTTCCAAGGGTCCCATGAGATGGAGGCTGCCCCTGCTTCCTGTGACACTTTCACAAGTTAGAATGGTATATCAACCATAGGCACCCAGGAAAAGCTCTCCACACAGGCCTGGTTTGGTCCATCTTGTCTACATTAAGAAGAGAGAGGCTCATTCAGACACATCTTTTCATCCTGACCAGGTTGTTTGCCACAAAAGATGACTTCTGCTCTCTCAGGTCCTTCCTGGCTGCCTACATCTTCTCCAGGGATCATTTCTGCATGGACCTTTGAGGTTCTCAGCAGGTGGAAGATCCCCTACATTCCTGTATTGTAAGACCAACTCTGTCCCTGCTCTTCTGTAAAGTTAGATTGAGGGAAAAGTAAATGCTTGGGGTTAAGATCATGTTCGATTTGGGTTAGAAATCATTCTGCTGGATGAAGAATGGTATTGGGAACCTGTGATATTTATAATAATATAGAGGTGAAATATATGTATGAAAACAGAAATCTAAGTAAGATTTGAAGGCCAGAAGGGCATTGGGCCCTTGATTGAAATACTTAGCTTTGAATAACATTCTGTACAGATGTCTCTGACAAATCCATATACAATGGCATAGGACCTTGTACCTTGGATGATTGAATGTAGAAGAGAAGATCCAGTCAAAAAGGGATAGTAGGTAGGATTAGGAAGATAGTCAGTAGGTTTAGGAAGAAGAGTGGGCATAATATTTGGACCAATAGTTCTTTAGCAATAGGGTGTCTGTTAGAGAGTGAATGTAAATGTCAGCACATGTGAAGAGTCAGTCACAATGATGAACTGGGGAAGATATGTAGGAAAGCAAATATGAATATAGACATTAGGAAATCAGGAAAAGTATAAAGTGAGTGATAGGCTTTGACATTTTCAACAGGGTTGAGGTTGAATATATAATCTAAGGCAGAAACAAATGTGTAGTCACCAATACGATTGACATTTGAGAACATTAGGCAACCTGGACAAGGATGGTTTTAGTAATCCATGCTAACTTTCCAATTAGGCTTTGGTACAATCATAAGTGTGACCTTTGCATTTTGTGTCCAGAATCTCACTGTGATAAAATATATATGTAGATCAGGTGACATGAGTATTTCTTCAACTATTTTTGGGAGCAATGTATTGAAGACGTATAAATTAGCATTCGGGGGTACAAATAGGTATACCCAGGGTCTATGAGTATAGAGATAATGCATGAATAGACCACACTGTGAATAAAGAATATAACTGGTTCCAATTTAAATAATGGATTGAATTGATATCTGAAAATATATAGGAAATCTTATATTGATACAGGATCATTCATTCCAACCAGTTATACATCTAATGGTAATATTAGGGTGATGGTTTACCATGAGGGGTGTGTGAGTTTTGGTTCCAAAGTGATTATGGAAATCCAAAATAATATGCTTGGAAAGAAGTCTCATGAAAAGACCAGTCAAGAAACATGGAGGAATACATGTGTTCTGAAGCAGGATTAGATGGAAAGTGAACCAAATGCCTAGAAATTTGTGAACATGAGGATGAAATATATATCCTATGATGTGCATCAACTGAAGAAATAGTAATGTGCCAGTGTTGAATAAAAATAAATGTCTAAATACACATCATGTCCCATAGGAGTCTACTTGCATTGATGTTAAACAGGGTCAGTTACTGAAGAAATGTTAGGACTTCTATTCACCATTCACTGAAGTTAGTTTTCAGTACTAGGAAACAAATACGTATTTCAGGTGGATGAATATTTCTGAGAATAATCTTGTGAAAAGTTGATTATAAATCCACATACATGAACATGAATTTAGGGAGTGTAAAATAAGACACATATATTTTATATTTTGAAAAATATGGAGAGTGTGTGTGTGTATATATACATAGATATATATACACAAACACAAACACAGAGACATTAAGAAGTAAAAATATATATGCCAATTGAAATTCATCATGAAATATATATCATTTAAAGATCCAAAAATATTGATTTTACTGAACATGGATGTATGTATCATGTTGTTCAAGTAGGAAGCTCACCCATAGGTTGATTGTCAGTTCAAACAGCATTTAGGAGGAGTGATTTCTTCTCACAGATTGTATCTGCCAAGTCAGCCACCTCAAAAGAATGTAGCTGGGAAAACAGGTAGAATTCTGTATGTGCATGTAAAAAGACATGTGCTGAATAGGCTGCAAAGAAAAAGAGACAGGAATTCACATATTTGTTAAGTTTAAAAACACATGGAGATCTATTACATTGGACTAGATTCATAACATGTACCCTTTATAATTCAAAAGGCCTGTCCAACTACGCCTCATGCCTCCTCTGAACTGCTAGTATTTTTATTCTGTTTGGGTTATTTTTCTCTATCATATTATGATTCGTAGTCAGAGTCTAGTAGGGTATGGGTTAGTGTCAGGGATTCAGTTTTTGGAATGGAAAATATGAAAATAAATCCAATGTTTATGCAAATATGTTCTCCACAAAATCTTCCCACAATCATCCAGAAAAATGCCTTGACAATACCCTTGCCCCATGTAAGACGCAATTCGAGAAGAAGAGTTAGAAAATCATTGAATACATATGTGGAATGAAAAATGCTCAGGAGTTCACAACTTTGGAGGTGGTAAAGGAGTTTCCAGAAGTAAGGGACAGGAGAAACACTCCACAAACATGGAGCTCTGCTGGCCTAAAGACTTCTTGAGAAACTGCCTCTGAGAATGGGCTTTTGAAATATATGTTGTTGTCAGGAGCTTTAGCTTCTTTTGTAGTGAGACCATCAAAGCTGGGTCTTCATCTATGTGACCTGGAGGATATGGTTTCTGATTTTCCAATGAACATGAGGCAAAGTGCTGAATTCTCTCTTTGTAGGTAAACTGTGGGCATTGGGGGCTAAGTGTCTCCCCGTGGGGACTCTGAAGCCATTTGGTCATCCTCCACTTTTCGTGGTGTTTCTTGCTGCTGCACTAGGAGTTTGGTATTTGCTTTACGAAATACAAGGAGTTTAACTGGGACACAGTGCTGGAGGGAGTTCTGTCACGTGTGGTGGGTCAGGGTCCTAGGAGAATGCACCAACCATGATTCTATCTTACAGAGCGTGGCCCCTTGACCATAGCAACCTGATTCTGAACATTGTTCTGAAACCTCTTCATATAACAAGATGCCTTTACATTTAAGGGTCTGCTGGGTGCACCATGTCAGTCACAAGCCATTTGGAAGCCCATCACAGATCCACATGGCCCCACCACAGATGTTTTATCACACACCTGCACACCACTGCTCTAGGCCCACTACTCAGCAGGCCCCACCATACTGGCATCTCTGTTCTTCATCATTTTCATGAAACCCGTCAATCAAGTCACCTGTCTGGTACACTCATGATCAGCAACAGGACATCCAAAGGTTCTCCAGTGCCACCTGGTCATGGGAATTTCAAAGATTGCATGGTATTTATCTAGCCGTTTTTAAAGGATGAAGTTGGAGGCACTGTGGGTTTCCATTCATTCAGGAACCATTAAATGGTGAGAAAGATCATTTCAATGAAATCTCTGGAGAACTCTAACAAACAAGGCTTCCCACAGAGTGGCCAAAACGTCACATGAAACCAGGCCCACTGAGGTGTACAATGTGAGGTCCATGTGTGTTTTGACTCTCAACTATAACTGCCAGGTCTTTAAGAATAAAATCATGTGATATCCTGGCTGAGATTCCCAGTGTTCTGTGGAAAGTCACCCTGGGCTTCGATCTCAGTTTCCAGGGGGGGGCTCTCATGAGTGGCCTCGGAAAATCCCAACTCAATTCATGGCAATACTTCTCTGAGTTCAGTTCCAGAACTCAGTCTCCAAGGGAATCACACCAGAGTTCAAGCCCAGGCGGACCCAGTCCTCTCTTCCACCACCACACAAATGACCACAATTGAAACCAAAACACTGCCAAAAGGCCCTCATCTTCTTCCATATAGACAATACTCATAACCTCTGGCTGGAGGTTTCCATGAGGGGCACAGCCTAAGACAGTGTCCACAATAAGCTCACTTGCCCATCATTTGCCTAATGTCAGGGTGGCCTGGACACCCTTCCTTTGAACCAGGAGTGATCAAATAGGCCTGCCTTTAATACTGCTCAGCTTCTCCGCTTGGAGGCCTGCTGATCTTGGGGTATAGATTCTTTGTGTGAATTGGAGTCATGAGAAAACCCAAGCACATAATGGCTAGCCTCTGCAGGGCTTTGAAAAACTCATTTGACCCAAAGGATCCCTATTCTCACTTGATGGAGTACAGGAACCTTACAGAGGAAGGCAAGAGACTTCATCCACATTGACGGCTTTTTTGCCATATTGGCTATGGATGCACATATGGGATCTTTCTTGAGATCCATCAGGTGCTGACAATCTAAGCCACAGCCTTACACAGGGCCAAGAGGCTGATTCAGACACATCCCTTTGCAAAGCAATTAAGCAAAGAGCCACAAGAGATGCCCGTTCCTTTGCATTTGAAAACTGTTTTCTTCAGGCTTCACAAAGGGGTGTCCTGAGGCAAAGACCTTGCTGACATCCAGGGAAACAGAACAATAGGTAAGCAAAAGGCCCAAAGCAGGGTTTCTCCACTGAGAGTTTAATGTGCCCACTGATATCTGAGTTTTCTGAGATGCTCACTATTCATTTCAGCTATCTAGTACATGGCAATGTCACCAAGCTTGGAGGTGGTACATATCTTGGACACAAAACCATGAGCCTATTCTGAAGAGTGGCCAGAATTCAGGAAAAAAACAGAAATTTAGGAAGATAGTAGGTTTTGCCCATGGATAAGGCAAGCCCCAGTCCATTCATAAATTGGGCAGGATGAATCCTGGAAGCTTTCTACTAGACAGGACACATCCATTGATGCATTCTCTTTTCTAATGTCTACAACCACGGACACAGTGTGAAACACAGACATAGCAACACTCGCCTTGTCAAAAGACTTGCTAGATATAGTCCACTCCAAACCAAACAAACTGCCTTTCCTAGCTCTTCTCAGAACATGAGACCAAACCACAGACTCACACCCACACCTACAAAGCCACCACCTTTCCCCAAGTAGTTCTTTGACTACCCGCAGAGTCCTCTGACTGGTGGGCTATACTATGTTCCCCCGAAATGGCCTGTCCTGTCTCTGATCTGGACTCCTTGGCCAATTCTGTGAAGTTATCAGGAGCCAGGGGTGAGCCACTACCTGCTTTCTCATGAAAGACTCCCTTCAGAGCTTTCTTGGCAATTGGCCATCCTCACATCTGTAGGTACCAAGAAAGACTGACTGTGTCCTTGGTAAATCCAAACAAGTGAGCCCACTGGGACTGGCACTGGGACTGCCTCTGGGTGCCTGGCTTCCTGGATCTCAAGTTCAGAGAGTTCCATCACCAAGGAAGTGTGGTGAGGTCACTTCCTTCAGGAACTGAATGAGGACACTGCCTTAGAAACCACTCTGTCCTAACTGTTGCTTCCAAGGGTCCCATGAGATGAAGGCTGCCCCTGCTTCTTGTGACACTTTCACAAGTTAGAATGGAATATCAACCATAGGCACCCAGGAAAAGCTCTCCACACAGGCCTGGTTTGGTCCATCTTGTCTACATTAAGGAGAGAGAGGCTCATTCAGACACATCTTTTCATCCTGACCAGGTTGTTTGCCACAGAAGATGACTTCTGCTCTCTCAGGTCCTTCCTGGCTACATACATCTTCTCCAGGGATCATTTCTGCATGGACCTTTGAGGTTCTCAGCAGGTGGAAGTTCCCCTACATTCCTGTATTGTAAGACCAACTCTGTCCCTGCTCTTCTGTAAAGTTAGATTGAGGGAAAAGTAAATGCTTGGGGTTAAGAACATGTTCGATTTGGGTTAGAAATCATTCTGCTGGATGAAGAATGGTATTGGGAACCTGTGATATTTATAATAATATAGAGGTGAAATATATGTATGAAAACAGAAATCTAAGTAAGATTTGAAGGCCAGAAGGGCATTGGGCCCTTGATTGAAATACTTAGCTTTGAATTACATTCTGTACAGATGTCTCTGACAAATCCATATACAATGGCATAGGACCTTGTACCTTGGATGATTGAATGTAGAAGAGAAGATCCAGTCAAAAAGGGATAGTAGGTAGGATTAGGAAGATAGTCAGTAGGTTTAGGAAGAAGAGTGGGTATAATATTTGGACCAAAAGTTCTTTAGCAATAGGGTGTCTGTTAGAGAGTGAATGTAAATGTCAGCACATGTGAAGAGTCAGTCACAATGATGAACTGGGGAAGATATGTAGGAAAGCAGATATGAATATAGACATTAGGAAATCAGGAAAAGTATAAAGTGAGTGATAGGCTTTGACATTTTCAACAGGGTTGAGGTTGAATATATAATCTAAGGCAGAAACAAATGTGTAGTCACCAATAGGATTGACATTTGAGAGCATTAGGCAACCTGGACAAGGATGGTTTTAGTAATCCATGCTAACTTTCCAATTAGGCTTTGGTACAATCATAAGTGTGACCTTTGCATTTTGTGTCCAGAATATCACTGTGATAAAATATATATGTAGATCAGGTGACATGAGTATTTCTTCAACTATTTTTGGGAGCAATATATTGAAGACGTATAAATTAGCATTCGGGGGTACAAATAGGTATACCCAGGGTCTATGAGTATAGAGATAATGCATGAATAGACCACACTGTGAATAAAGAATATAACTGTTTCCAATTTAAATAATGGATTGAATTGATATCTGAAAATATATAGGAAATCTTATATTGATACAGGATCATTCATTCCAACCAGTTATACATCTAATGGTAATATTAGGGTGATGGTTTACCATGAGGGGTGTGTGAGTTTTGGTTCCAAAGTGATTAAGGAAATCCAAAATAATATGCTTGGAAAGAAGTCTCATGAAAAGACCAGTGAAGAAACATGGAGGAATACATGTGTTCTGAAGCAGGATTTGATGGAAAGTGAACCAAATGCCTAGAAATTTGTGAACATGAGGATGAAATATATATCCTATGATGTGCATCAACTGAAGAAATAGTAATGTGCCAGTGTTGAATAAAAATAAATGTGTAAATACACATCATGTCCCATAGGAGTCTACTTGCATTGATGTTAAACAGGGTCAGTTACTGAAGAAATGTTAGGACTTCTATTCACCATTCACTGAAGTTAGTTTTCAGTACTAGGAAACAAATACGTATTTCAGGTGGATGAATATTTCTGAGAATAATCTTGTGAGAAGTTGATTATAAATCCACATACATGAACATGAATTTAGGGAGTGTAAAATAAGACGCATATATTTTATATTTTGAAAAATCTGGAAAGTGTGTGTGTGTATATATACATAGATATATATACACAAACACAAACACAGAGACATTAAGAAGTAAAAATATATATGCCAATTGAAATTCATCATGAAATATATATCATTTAAAGATCCAAAAATATTTATTTCACTGAACATGGATGTATGTATCATGTTGTTCAAGTAGGAAGCTCACCCATAGGTTGATTGTCAGTTTAAACAGCATTTAGGAGGAGTGATTTCTTCTCACAGATTGTATCTCCCAAGTCAGCCACCTCAAAAGATTGTAGCTGGGAAACCAGGTAGGATTCTGTATTTGCATGTAAAAAGACATGTGCTGAATAGGCTGCAAAGAAAGGGAGACAGGAATTCAGATATTTGTTAAGTTTAAAAACACATGGAGTTCTATTACATTGGACTGGATTCATAACATGTACCCTTTACAATTCAAAAGGCCTGTCCAACTACGCATCATGCCTCCTCTGAACTGCTAGTATTTTTATTCTGTTTGGGTTATTTTTGTCTATCATATTATGATTCGTAGTCAGAGTCTAGTAGGGTACGGGTTAGTGTCAGGGATTCAGTTTTTGGAATGGAAAATAGGAAAATAAATCCAATGTTTATGCAAATATGTTCTACACAAAATCTTTTCACAATCATCCAGAAAAATGCCTTGACAATACCCTTGCCCCATGTAAGACGCAATTCGAGAAGAAGAGTTAGAAAATCATTGAATACATATGTGGAATGAAAAATGCTCAGGAGTTCACAACTTTGGAGGTGGTAGAGGAGTTTCCAGAAGTAAGGGACAGGAGAAACACTCCACAAACATGGAGCTCTGCTGGCCTAAAGACTTCTTGAGAAACTGCCTCTGAGAATGGGCTTTTGAAATATATGTTGTTGTCAGGGGCTTTAGCTTCTTTTGTAGTGAGACCATCAAAGCTGGGTCTTCATCTATGTGACCGGGAGGATATGGTTTCTGATTTTCCAATGAACATGAGGCAGAAGTGCTGAATTCTCTCTTTGTAGGTAAACTGTGGCCATTGGGGGCTAAGTGTCTCCCCGTGGGGACTCTGAAGCCATTTGTTCATCCTTCACTTTTCGTGGTGTTTCTTGCTGCTGCACTAGGAGTTTGGTATTTGCTTCACGAAATACAAGGAGTTTAACTGGGACACAGTGCTGGAGGGAGTTCTGTCACGTGTGGTGGGTCAGGGTCCTAGGAGAATGCACCAACCATGATTCTATCTTACAGAGCGTGGCCCCTTCACCATAGCAACCTCTTTCTGAACATTGTTCTGAAACCTCTTCATATAACAAGATGCCTTTACATATAAGGGTCTGCTGGGTGCACCATGTCAGTCACAAGCCATTTGGAAGCCCATCGCAGATCCACATGGCCCCACCACAGATGTTTTATCACACACCTGCACACCACTGCTCTAGGCCCACTACTCAGCAGGCCCCGCCATACTGGCATCTCTGTTCTTCATCATTTTCATGAAACCCGTCAATCAAGGCACCTGTCTGGTACACTCATGATCAGCAACAGGACATCCAAAGGTTCTCCAGTGCCACCTGGTCATGGGAATTTCAAAGATTGCATGGTATTTATCTAGGCGTTTTTAAAGGATGAAGTTGGAGGCACTGTGGGTTTCCATTCATTCAGGAACCATTAAATGGTGAGAAAGATCATTTCAATGAAATCTCTGGAGAACTCTAACAAACAAGGCTTCCCAAAGAGTGGCCAAAACGTCACATGAAACCAGGCCCACTGAGGTGTACAATGTGAGGTCCATGTGTGTTTTGACTCTCAACTATGGCTGCCAGGTCTTTAAGAATAAAATCATGTGATATCCTGGCTGAGATTCCCAGTGTTCTGTGGAAAGTCACCCTGGGCTTCGATCTCAGTTTCCAGGGGGGGCTCTCATGAGTGGCCTCGGAAAATCCCAACTCAATTCATGGCAATACTTCTCTGAGTTCAGTTCCAGAACTCAGTCTCCAAGGGAATCACACCAGAGTTCAAGCCCAGGCGGACCCAGTCCTCTCTTCCACCGCCACACAAATGACCACAATTCAAACCAAAACACTGCCAAAAGGCCCTCATCTTCTTCCATATAGACAATACTCATAACCTCTGGCTGGAGGTTTCCATGAGGGGCGCAGCCTAAGACAGTGTCCAAAATAAGCTCCCTTGCCCATCATTTGCCTAATGTCAGGGTGGCCTGGACACCCTTCCTTTGAACCAGGAGTGATCAAATAGGCCTGCCTTTAATACTGCTCAGCTTCTCCGCTTGGAGGCCTGCTGATCTTGGGGTATAGATTCTTTGTGTGAATTGGAGTCATGAGAAAACCCAAACACATAATGGCTAGCCTCTGCAGGGCTTTGAAAAACTCATTTGACCCAAAGGATCCCTATTCTCACTTGATGGAGGACAGGAACCTTACAGAGGAAGGCAAGAGACTTCATCCACATTGACTGCTTTTATGCCATATTGGCTATGGATGCACATATGGAATCTTTCTTGAGATCCATCAGGTGCTGACAATCTAAGCCACAGCCTTACACAGGGCCAAGAGGCTGATTCAGACACATCCCTTTGCAAAGCAATTAAGCAAAGAGCCACAAGTGATGCCCGTTCGTTTGCATTTGAAAACTGTTTTCTTCAGGCTTCACAAAGGGGTGTCCTGAGGCAAAGACCTTGCTGACATCCAGGGAAACAGAACAATAGGTAAGCAAAAGGCCCAAAGCAGGGTTTCTCCACTGAGAAATTAATGGGCCCACTGATAGCTGAAATGAAATTCAGATATCTAGTACATGGCAATGTCACCAAGCTTGGAGGTGGTACATATCTTGGACACAAAACCATGAGCCTATTCTGAAGAGTGGCCAGAATTCAGGAAAATACCAGAAATTTAGGAAGATAGTAGGTTTTGCCCATGGATAAGGCAAGCCCCAGTCCATTCATAAATTGGGCAGGATGAATGCTGGAAGCTTTCTACTAGACAGGACACATCCATTGATGCATTCTCTTTTCTAATGTCTACAACCAAGGACACAGTGCGATACACAGACATAGCAACACTCGCCTTGTCAAAAGACTTGCTAGAAACAGTCCACTCCAAACCAAACAAACCGCCTTTCCTAGCTCTTCTCAGAACATGAGACCAAACCACAGACTCACACCCACACCCACAAAGCCACCTCCTTCCCCCAAGTAGGTCTGTGACTACCCACAGTGTCCTCTGACAGGTGGGCCATACTATGTTCCCCCGTAATGGCCTGTCCTGTCTCAGATTTGGACTCCTTGGCCTATTCTGTGAAGTTATCAGGAGCCAGGGGTGAGCCACTACCTGCTTTCTCAGGAAAGATCCCCTTCAGAGCTTTCTTGGCAATTGGCCATCCTCACATCTGTAGGAAAAAGAAAGACTGACTCTGTCCTTGGTAAATCTAAACAAGTGAGCCCACTGGGACTGGCACTGGGACTGCCTCTGGGTGCCTGGCTTCCTGGATCCCAAGTTCAGAGAGTTCCATCACCAAGGAAGTGTGGTGAGGTCACTTCCTTCAGGAACTGAATGAGGTCACTGCCTTGGAAACCACTCTGTTCTAACTGTTGCTTCCAAGGGTCCCATGAGATGGAGGCTGCCCCTGCTTCCTGTGACACTTTCACAAGTTAGAATGGTATATCAACCATAGGCACCCAGGAAAAGCTCTCCACACAGGCCTGGTTTGGTCCATATTGTCTACATTCAGAAGAGAGAGGCTCATTCAGACACATCTTTTCATCCTGACCAGGTTGTTTGCCACAGAAGATGACTTCTGCTCTCTCAGGTCCTTCCTGGCTGCCTACATCTTCTCCAGGGATCATTTCTGCATGGACCTTTGAGGTTCTCAGCAGGTGGAAGATCCCCTACATTCCTGTATTGTAAGACCAACTCTGTCCCTGCTCTTCTGTAAAGTTAGATTGAGGGAAAAGTAAATGCTTGGGGTTAAGAACATGTTCGATTTGGGTTAGAAATCATTCTGCTGGATGAAGAATGGTATTGGGAACCTGTGATATTTATAATAATATAGAGGTGAAATATATGTATGAAAACAGAAATCTAAGTAAGATTTGAAGGCCAGAAGGGCATTGGGCCCTTGATTGAAATACTTAGCTTTGAATTACATACTGTACAGATGTCTCTGACAAATCCATATACAATGGCATAGGACCTTGTACCTTGGATGATTGAATGTAGAAGAGAAGATCCAGTCAAAAAGGGATAGGAGGTAGGATTAGGAAGATAGTCAGTAGGTTTAGGAAGAAGAGTGGGTATAATATTTGGACCAAAAGTTCTTTAGCAATAGGGTGTCTGTTAGAGAGTGAATGTAAATGTCAGCACATGTGAAGAGTCAGTCACAATGATGAACTGGGGAAGATATGTAGGAAAGCAGATATGAATATAGACATTAGGAAATCAGGAAAAGTATAAAGTGAGTGATAGGCTTTGACATTTTCAACAGGGTTGAGGTTGAATATATAATCTAAGGCAGAAACAAATGTGTAGTCACCAATAGGATTGACATTTGAGAGCATTAGGCAACCTGGACAAGGATGGTTTTAGAAATCCATGCTAACTTTCCAATTAGGCTTTGGTACAATCATAAGTGTGACCTTTGCATTTTGTGTCCAGAATATCACTGTGATAAAATATATATGTAGATCAGGTGACATGAGTATTTCTTCAACTATTTTTGGGAGCAATGTATTGAAGACGTATAAATTAGCATTCGGGGGTACAAATAGGTATACCCAGGGTCTATGAGTATAGAGATAATGCATGAATAGACCACACTGTGAATAAAGAATATAACTGGTTCCAATTTAAATAATGGATTGAATTGATATCTGAAAATATATAGGAAATCTTATATTGATACAGGATCATTCATTTCAACCAGTTATACATCTAATGGTAATATTAGGGTGATGGTTTACATTGAGGGGTGTGTGAGTTTTGGTTCCAAAGTGATTATGGAAATCCAAAATAATATGCTTGGAAAGAAGTCTCATGAAAAGACCAGTCAAGAAACATGGAGGAATACATGTGTTCTGAAGCAGGATTTGATTGAAAGTGAACCAAATGCCTAGAAATTTGTGAACATGAGGATGAAATATATATCCTATGATGTGCATCAACGGAAGAAATAGTAATGTACCAGTGTTGAATAAAAATAAATGTCCAAATACACATCATGTCCCATAGGAGTCTACTTGCATTGATGTTAAACAGGGTCAGTTACTGAAGAAATGTTAGGATTTCTATTCACCATTCACTGAAGTTAGTTTTCAGTACTAGGAAACAAATACGTATTTCAGGTGGATGAATATTTCTGAGAATAATCTTGTGAAAAGTTGATTATAAATCCACATACATGAACATGAATTTAGGGAGTGTAAAATAAGACACATATATTTTATATTTTGAAAAATCTGGAGAGTGTGTGTGTGTATATATACATAGATATATATACACAAACACAAACACAGAGACATTAAGAAGTAAAAATATATATGCCAATTGAAATTCATCATGAAATATATATCATTTAAAGATCCAAAAATATTTATTTTACTGAACATGGATGTATGTATCATGTTGTTCAAGTAGGAAGCTCACCCATAGGTTGATTTTCAGTTCAAACAGCATTTAGGAGGAGTGATTTCTTCTCACAGATTGTATCTGCCAAGTCAGCCACCTCAAAAGAATGTAGCTGGGAAACCAGGTAGGATTCTCTATGTGCATGTAAAAAGACATGTGCCGAATAGGCTGCAAAGAAAGGGAGACGGGAATTCACATATTTGTTAAGTTTAAAAACACATGGAGATCTATTACATTGGACTAGATTCATAACATGTACCCTTTATAATTCAAAAGGCCTGTCCAACTACGCCTCATGCCTCCTCTGAACTGCTAGTATTTTTATTCTGTTTGGGTTATTTTTCTTTATCATATTATGATTCGTAGTCAGAGTCTAGTAGGGTAGGGGTTAGTGTCAGGGATTCAGTTTTTGGAATGGAAAATAGGAAAATAAATCCAATGTTTATGCAAATGTGTTCTACACAAAATCTTCCCACAATCATCCAGAAAAATGCCTTGACCATACCCTTGCCCCATGTAAGACGCAATTCGAGAAGAAGAGTTCGAAAATCATTGAATACATATGTGGAATGAAAAATGCTCAGGAGTTCACAACTTTGGAGGTGGTAGAGGAGTTTCCAGAAGTAAGGGACAGGAGAAACACTCCACAAACATGGAGCTCTGCTGGCCTAAAGACTTCTTGAGAAACTGCCTCTGAGAATGGGCTTTTGAAATATATGTTGTTGTCAGGAGCTTTAGCTTCTTTTGTAGTGAGACCATCAAAGCTGGGTCTTCATCTATGTGACCTGGAGGATATGGTTTCTGATTTTCCAATGAACATGAGGCAGAAGTGCTGAATTCTCTCTTTGTAGGTAAACTGTGGCCATTGGGGGCTAAGTGTCTCCCCGTGGGGACTCTGAAGCCATTTGGTCATCCTCCACTTTTCGTGGTGTTTCTTGCTGCTGCACTAGGAGTTTGGTATTTGCTTCATGAAATACAAGGAGTTTAACTGGGACACAGTGATGGAGGGAGTTCTGTCACGTGTGGTGGGTCAGGGTCCTAGGAGAATGCACCAACCATGATTCTATCTTACAGAGCGTGGCCCCTTGACCATAGCAACCTGATTCTGAACATTGTTCTGAAACCTCTTCATATAACAAGATGCCTTTACATATAAGGGTCTGCTGGGTGCACCATGTCAGTCACAAGCCATTTGGAAGCCCATCGCAGATCCACATGGCCCCACCACAGATGTTTTATCACACACCTGCACACCACTCCTCTAGGCCCACTACTCAGCAGGCCCCACCATACTGGCATCTCTGTTCTTCATCATTTTCATGAAACCCGTCAATCAAGGCACCTGTCTGGTACACTCATGATCAGCAACAGGACATCCAAAGGTTCTCCAGTGCCACCTGGTCATGGGAATTTCAAAGATTGCATGGTATTTATCTAGCCGTTTTTAAAGGATGAAGTTGGAGGCACTGTGGGTTTCCATTCATTCAGGAACCATTAAATGGTGAGAAAGATTATTTCAATGAAATCTCTGGAGAACTCTAACAAACAAGGCTTCCCAAAGAGTGGCCAAAACGTCACATGAAACCAGGCCCACTGAGGTGTACAATGTGAGGTCCATGTGTGTTTTGACTCTCAACTATGGCTGCCAGGTCTTTAAGAATAAAATCATGTGATATCCTGGCTGAGATTCCCAGTGTTCTGTGGAAAGTCACCCTGGGCTTCGATCTCAGTTTCCAGGGGGGGCTCTCATGAGTGGCCTCGGAAAATCCCAACTCAATTCATGGCAATACTTCTCAGAGTTCAGTTCCAGAACTCAGTCTCCAAGGGAATCACACCAGAGTTCAAGCCCAGGCGGACCCAGTCCTCTCTTCCACCGCCACACAAATGACCACAATTCAAACCAAAACACTGCCAAAAGGCCCTCATCTTCTTCCATATAGACAATACTCATAACCTCTGGCTGGAGGTTTCCATGAGGGGCGCAGCCTAAGACAGTGTCCACAATAAGCTCCCTTGCCCATCATTTGCCTAATGTCAGGGTGGCCTGGACACCCTTCCTTTGAACCAGGAGTGATCAAATAGGCCTGCCTTTAATACTGCTCAGCTTCTCCGCTTGGAGGCCTGCTGATCTTGGGGTATAGATTCTTTGTGTGAATTGGAGTCATGAGAAAACCCAAGCACATAATGGCTAGCCTCTGCAGGGCTTTGAAAAACTCATTTGACCCAAAGGATCCCTATTCTCACTTGATGGAGGACAGGAACCTTACAGAGGAAGGCAAGAGACTTCATCCACATTGACTGCTTTTTTGCCATATTGGCTATGGATGCACACATGGGATCTTTCTTGAGATCCATCAGGTGCTGACAATCTAAGCCACAGCCTTACACAGGGCCAAGAGGCTGATTCAGACACATCCCTTTACAAAGCAATTAAGCAAATTGCCACAAGTGATGCCCGTTCGTTTGCATTTGAAAACTGTTTTCTTCAGGCTTCACAAAGGGGTGTCCTGAGGCAAAGACCTTGCTGACATCCAGGGAAACAAAACAATAGGTAAGCAAAAGGCCCAAAGCAGGGTTTCTCCACTGAGACTTTAATGGGCCCACTGATATCTGAGTTTTCTGAGATGCTCACTATTCATTTCAGCTATCTAGTACATGGCAATGTCACCAAGCTTGAAGGTGGTACATATCTTGGACACAAAACCATGAGCCTATTCTGAAGAGTGGCCAGAATTCAGGAAAATACCAGAAATTTAGGAAGATAGTAGGTTTTGCCCATGGATAAGGCAAGCCCCAGTTTATTCATAAATTGGGCAGGATGAATGCTGGAAGCTTTCTACTAGACAGGACACATCCATTGATGCATTCTCTTTTCTAATGTCTACAACCAGGGACACAGTGCGATACACAGACATAGCAACACTCCCCTTGTCAAAAGACTTGCTAAAAGAGTCCACTCCAAACCAAACAAACCCCCTTTCCTAGCTCTTCTCAGAACATGAGACCAAACCACAGACTCACACCCACACCCACAAAGCCACCTCCTTCCCGCAAGTAGGTCTGTGACTACCCGCAGTGTCCTCTGACAGGTGGGCCATACTATGTTCTCCCGAAATGGCCTGTCCTGTCTCAGATCTGGACTCCTTGGCCTATTCTGTGAAGTTATCAGGAGCCAGGGGTGAGCCACTACCTGCTTTCTCAGGAAAGACCCCCTTCAGAGCTTTCTTGGCAATTGGCCATCCTCACATCTGTAGGTACCAAGAAAGACTGACTCTGTCCTTGGTAAATACAAACAAGTGAGCCCACTGGGACTGGCACTGGGACTGCCTCTGGGTGCCTGGCTTCCTGGATCCCAAGTTCCGAGAGTTCCATCACCAAGGAAGTGTGGTGAGGTCACTTCCTTCAGGAACTGAATGAGGTCACTGCCTTGGAAACCACTCTCTCCTAACTGTTGCTTCCATGGGTCCCATGAGATGGAGGCTGCCCCTGCTTCCTGTGACACTTTCACAAGTTAGAATGGTATATCAACCATAGGCACCCAGGAAAAGCTCTCCACACAGGCATGGTTTTGTCCATCTTGTCTACATTAAGAAGAGAGAGGCTCATTCAGACACATCTTTTCATCCTGACCAGGTTGTTTGCCACAGAAGATGACTTCTGCTCTCTCAGGTCCTTCCTGGCTGCCTACATCTTCTCCAGGGATCATTTCTGCATGGACCTTTGAGGTTCTCAGCAGGTGGAAGATCCCCTACATTCCTGTATTGTAAGCCCAACTCTGTCCCTGCTCTTCTGTAAAGTTAGATTGAGGGAAAAGTAAATGCTTGGGGTTAAGATCATGTTCGATTTGGGTTAGAAATCATTCTGCTGGATGAAGAATGGTATTGGGAACCTGTGATATTTATAATAATATAGAGGTGAAATATATGTATGAAAACAGAAATCTAAGTAAGATTTGAAGGCCAGAAGGGCATTGGGCTTTTGATTGAAATACTTAGCTTTGAATTATATTCTGTACAGATGTCTCTGACAAATCCATATACAATGGCATAGGACCTTGTACCTTGGATGATTGAATGTAGAAGAGAAGATCCAGTCAAAAAGGGATAGTAGGTAGGATTAGGAAGATAGTCAGTAGGTTTAGGAAGAAGAGTGGGCATAATATTTGGACCAATAGTTCTTTAGCAATAGGGTGTCTGTTAGAGAGTGAATGTAAATGTCAGCACATGTGAAGAGTCAGTCACAATGATGAACTGGGGAAGATATGTAGGAAAGCAAATATGAATATAGACATTAGGAAATCAGGAAAAGTATAAAGTGAGTGATAGGCTTTGACATTTTCAACAGGGTTGAGGTTGAATATATAATCTAAGGCAGAAACAAATGTGTAGTCACCAATAAAATTGACATTTGAGAGCATTAGGCAACCTGGACAAGGATGGTTTTAGTAATCCATGCTAACTTTCCAATTAGGCTTTGGTACAATCATAAGTGTGACCTTTGCATTTTGTGTCCAGAATATCACTGTGATAAAATATATATGTAGATCAGGTGACATGAGTATTTCTTCAACTATTTTTGGGAGCAATGTATTGAAGACGTATAAATTAGCATTCGGGGGTACAAATAGGTATACCCAGGGTCTATGAGTATAGAGATAATGCATGAATAGACCACACTGTGAATAAAGAATATAACTGGTTCCAATTTAAATAATGGATTGAATTGATATCTGAAAATATATAGGAAATCTTATATTGATACAGGATCATTCATTCCAACCAGTTATACATCTAATGGTAATATTAGGGTGATGGTTTACCATGAGGGGTGTGTGAGTTTTGGTTCCAAAGTGATTATGGAAATCCAAAATAATATGCTTGGAAAGAAGTCTCATGAAAAGACCAGTCAAGAAACATGGAGGAATACATGTGTTCTGAAGCAGGATTTGATGGAAAGTGAACCAAATGCCTAGAAATTTGTGAACATGAGGATGAAATATATATCCTATGATGTGCATCAACTGAAGAAATAGTAATGTGCCAGTGTTGAATAAAAATAAATGTCTAAATACACATCATGTCCCATAGGAGTCTACTTGCATTGATGTTAAACAGGGTCAGTTACTGAAGAAATGTTAGGACTTCTATTCACCATTCACTGAAGTTAGTTTTCAGTACTAGGAAACAAATACGTATTTCAGGTGGATGAATATTTCTGAGAATAATCTTGTGAAAAGTTGATTATAAATCCACATACATGAACATGAATTTAGGGAGTGTAAAATAAGACACATATATTTTATATTTTGAAAAATATGGAGAGTGTGTGTGTGTATATATACATAGATATATATACACAAACACAAACACAGAGACATTAAGAAGTAAAAATATATATGCCAATTGAAATTCATCATGAAATATATATCATTTAAAGATCCAAAAATATTTATTTTACTGAACATGGATGTATGCATCATGTTGTTCAAGTAGGAAGCTCACCCATAGGTTGATTTTCAGTTCAAACAGCATTTAGGAGGAGTGATTTCTTCTCACAGATTGTATCTGCCAAGTCAGCCACCTCAAAAGAATATAGCTGGGAAACCAGGTAGGATTCTGTATGTGCATGTAAAAAGACATGTGCTGAATAGGCTGCAAAGAAAAAGAGACAGGAATTCACATATTTGTTAAGTTTAAAAACACATGGAGATCTATTACATTGGACTGGATTCATAACATGTACCCTTTATAATTCAAAAGGCCTGTCCAACTACGCCTCACGCCTCCTCTGAACTGCTAGTATTTTTATTCTGTTTGGGTTATTTTTCTCTATCATATTATGATTCGTAGTCAGAGTCTAGTAGGGTATGGGTTAGTGTCAGGGATTCAGTTTTTGGAATGGAAAATAGGAAAATAAAACCAATGTTTATGCAAATATGTTCTACACAAAATCTTCCCACAATCATCCAGAAAAATGCCTTGACAATACCCTTGCCCCATGTATGACGCAATTCGAGAAGAAGAGTTAGAAAATCATTGAATACATATGTGGAATGAAAAATGCTCAGGAGTTCACAACTTTGGAGGTGGTAGAGGAGTTTCCAGAAGTAAGGGACAGGAGAAACACTCCACAAACATGGAGCTCTGCTGGACTAAAGACTTCTTGAGAAACTGCCTCTGAGAATGGGCTTTTGAAATATATGTTGTTGTCAGGAGCTTTAGCTTCTTTTGTAGGGAGACCATCAAAGCTGGGTCTTCATCTATGTGACCTGGAGGATATGGTTTCTGATTTTCCAATGAACATGAGGCAGAAGTGCTGAATTCTCTCTTTGTAGGTAAACTGTGGCCATTGGGGGCTAAGTGTCTCCCCGTGGGGACTCTGAAGCCATTTGGTCATCCTCCACTTTTCGTGGTGTTTCTTGCTGCTGCACTAGGAGTTTGGTATTTGCTTCACGAAATACAAGGAGTTTAACTGGGACACAGTGCTGGAGGGAGTTCTGCCACGTGTGGTGGGTCAGGGTCCTAGGAGAATGCACCAACCATGATTCTATCTTACAGAGCGTGGCCCCTTGACCATAGCAACCTGATTCTGAACATTGTTCTGAAACCTCTTCATATAACAAGATGCCTTTACATATAAGGGTCTGCTGGGTGCACTGTGTCAGTCCCAAGCCATTTGGAAGCCCATCGCAGATCCACATGGCCCCACCACAGATGTTTTATCACACACCTGCACACACCACTGCTCTAGGCCCACTACTCAGCAGGCCCCACCATACTGGCATCTCTGTTCTTCATCATTTTCATGAAACCCGTCAATCAAGGCACCTGTCTGGTACACTCATGATCAGCAACAGGACATCCAAAGGTTCTCCAGTGCCACCTGGTCATGGGAATTTCAAAGATTGCATGGTATTTATCTAGCCGTTTTTAAAGGATGAAGTTGGAGGCACTGTGGGTTTCCATTCATTCAGGAACCATTAAATGGTGAGAAAGATCATTTCAATGAAATCTCTGGAGAACTCTAACAAACAAGGCTTCCCAAAGAGTGGCCAAAACGTCACATGAAACCAGGCCCACTGAGGTGTACAATGTGAGGTCCATGTGTGTTTTGACTCTCAACTATGGCTGCCAGGTCGTTAAGAATAAAATCATGTGATATCCTGGCTGAGATTCCCAGTGTTCTGTGGAAAGTCACCCTGGGCTTTGATCTCAGTTTCCAGGGGGGGCTCTCATGAGTGGCCTCGGAAAATCCCAACTCAATTCATGGCAATACTTCTCTGAGTTCAGTTCCAGAACTCAGTCTCCAAGGGAATCACACCAGAGTTCAAGCCCAGGCGGACCCAGTCCTCTCTTCCACCGCCACACAAATGACCACAATTCAAACCAAAACACTGCCAAAAGGCCCTCATCTTCTTCCATATAGACAATACTCATAACCTCTGGCTGGAGGTTTCCATGAGGGGCGCAGCCTAAGACAGTGTCCACAATAAGCTCCCTTGCCCATCATTTGCCTAATGTCAGGGTGGCCTGGACACCCTTCCTTTGAACCAGGAGTGATCAAATAGGCCTGCCTTTAATACTGCTCAGCTTCTCCGCTTGGAGGCCTGCTGATCTTGGGGTATAGATTCTTTGTGTGAATTGGAGTCATGAGAAAACCCAAGCACATAATGGCTAGCCTCTGCAGGGCTTTGAAAAACTCATTTGACCCAAAGGATCCCTATTCTCACTTGATGGAGGACAGGAACCTTACAGAGGAAGGCAAGAGACTTCATCCACATTGACTGCTTTTTTGCCATATTGGCTATGGATGCACATATGGGATCTTTCTAGAGATCCATCAGGTGCTGACAATCTAAGCCACAGCCTTACACAAGGGCAAGAGGCTGATTCAGACACATCCCTTTGCAAAGCAATTAAGCAAAGAGCCACAAGTGATGCCCGTTCGTTTGCATTTGAAAACTGTTTTCTTCAGGCTTCACAAAGGGGTGTCCTGAGGCAAAGACCTTGCTGACATCCAGGGAAACAAAACAATAGGTAAGCAAAAGGCCCAAAGCAGGGTTTCTCCACTGAGACTTTAATGGGCCCACTGATATCTGAGTTTTCTGAGATGCTCACTATTCATTTCAGCTATCTAGTACATGGCAATGTCACCAAGCTTGGAGGTGGTACATATCTTGGACACAAAACCATGAGCCTATTCTGAAGAGTGGCCAGAATTCAGGAAAAAAACAAAAATTTAGGAAGATAGTAGGTTTTGCCCATGGATAAGGCAAGCCCCAGTCCATTCATAAATTGGGCAGGATGAATGCTGGAAGCTTTCTACTAGACAGGACACATCCATTGATGCATTCTCTTTTCTAATGTCTACAACCACGGACACAGTGCGATACACAGACATAGCAGCACTCGCCTTGTCAAAAGACTTGCTAGAAACAGTCCACTCCAAACCAAACAAACCGCCTTTCCTAGCTCTTCTCAGAACATGAGACCAAACCACAGACTCACACCCACACCCACAAAGCCACCTCCTTCCCCCAAGTAGGTCTGTGACTACCCGCAGTGTCCTCTGACAGGTGGGCCATACTATGTTCCCCCGAAATGGCCTGTCCTGTCTCAGATCTGGACTCCTTGGCCTATTCTGTTAAGTTATCAGGAGCCAGGGGTGAACCACTACCTGCTTTCTCAGGAAAGACCTCCTTCAGAGCTTTCTTGGCAATTGGCCATTCTCACATCTGTAGGTACCAAGAAAGACTTACTCTGTCCTTGGTAAATCTAAACAAGTGAGCCCACTGGGACTGGCACTGGGACTGCCTCTGGGTGCCTGGCTTCCTGGATCCCAAGTTCAGAGAGTTCCATCACCAAGGAAGTGTGGTGAGGTCACTTCCTTCAGGAACTGAATGAGGTCACTGCCTTGGAAACCACTCTGTCCTAACTGTTGCTTCCAAGGGTCCCATGAGATGGAGGCTGCCCCTGCTTCCTGTGACACTTTCACAAGTTAGAATGGTATATCAACCATAGGCACCCAGGAAAAGCTCTCCACACAGGCCTGGTTTGGTCCATCTTGTCTACATTAAGAAGAGAGAGGCTCATTCAGACACATCTTTTCATCCTGACCAGGTTGTTTGCCACAGAAGATGACTTCTGCTCTCTCAGGTCCTTCCTGGCTGCCTACATCTTCTCCAGGGATCATTTCTGCATGGACCTTTGAGGTTCTCAGCAGGTGGAAGATCCCCTACATTCCTGTATTGTAACACCAACTCTGTCCCTGCTCTTCTGTAAAGTTAGATTGAGGGAAAAGTAAATGCTTGGGGTTAAGAACATGTTCGATTTGGGTTAGAAATCATTCTGCTGGATGAAGAATGGTATTGGGAACCTGTGATATTTATAATAATATAGAGGTGAAATATATGTATGAAAACAGAAATCTAAGTAAGATTTGAAGGCCAGAAGGGCATTGGGCCCTTGATTGAAATACTTAGCTTTGAATTACATTCTGTACAGATGTCTCTGACAAATCCATGTACAATGGCATAGGACCTTGTACCTTGGATGATTGAATGTAGAAGAGAAGATCCAGTCAAAAAGGGATAGTAGGTAGGATTAGGAAGATAGTCAGTAGGTTTAGGAAGAAGAGTGGGTATAATATTTGGACCAAAAGTTCTTTAGCAATAGGGTGTCTGTTAGAGAGTGAATGTAAATGTCAGCACATGTGAAGAGTCAGTCACAATGATGAACTGGGGAAGATATGTAGGAAAGCAGATATGAATATAGACATTAGGAAATCAGGAAAAGTATAAAGTGAGTGATAGGATTTGACATTTTCAACATGGTTGAGGTTGAATATATAATCTAAGGCAGAAACAAATGTGTAGTCACCAATAGGATTGACATTTGAGAGCATTAGGCAACCTGGACAAGGATGGTTTTAGTAATCCATGCTAACTTTCCAATTAGGCTTTGGTACAATCATAAGTGTGACCTTTGCATTTTGTGTCCAGAATATCACTGTGATAAAATATATATGTAGATCAGGTGACATGAGTATTTCTTCAACTATTTTTGGGAGCAATGTATTGAAGACGTATAAATTAGCATTCGGGGGTACAAATTGGTATACCCTGGGTCTATGAGTATAGAGATAATGCATGAATAGACCACACTGTGAATAAAGAATATAACTGGTTCCAATTTAAATAATGGATTGAATTGATATCTGAAAATATATAGGAAATCTTATATTGATACACGATCATTCATTCCAACCAGTTATACATCTAATGGTAATATTAGGGTGATGGTTTACCATGAGGGGTGTGTGAGTTTTGGTTCCAAAGTGATTAAGGAAATCCAAAATAATATGCTTGGAAAGAAGTCTCCTGAAAAGACCAGTCAAGAAACATGGAGGAATACATGTGTTCTGAAGCAGGATTTGATGGAAAGTGAACCAAATGCCTAGAAATTTGTGAACATGAGGATGAAATATATATCCTATGATGTGCATCAACTGAAGAAATAGTAATGTACCAGTGTTGAATAAAAATAAATGTCCAAATACATATCATGTTCCATAGGAGTCTACCTGCATTGATGTTAAACAGGGTCAGTTACTGAAGAAATGTTAGGACTTCTATTCACCATTCACTGAAGTTAGTTTTCAGTACTAGGAAACAAATACGTATTTCAGGTGGATGAATATTTCTGAGAATAATCTTGTGAAAAGTTGATTATAAATCCACATACATGAACATGAATTTAGGGAGTGTAAAATAAGACACATATATTTTATATTTTGAAAAATCTGGAGAGTGTGTGTGTGTATATATACATAGATATATATACACAAACACAAACACAGAGACATTAAGAAGTAAAAATATATATGCCAATTGAAATTCATCATGACATATATATCATTTAAAGATCCAAAAATATTTATTTTACTGAACATGGATGTATGTATCATGTTGTTCAAGTAGGAAGCTCACCCATAGGTTGATTTTCAGTTCAAACAGCATTTAGGAGGAGTGATTTCTTCTCACAGATTGTATCTGCCAAGTCAGCCACCTCAAAAGAATGTAGCTGGGAAACCAGGCAGGATTCTGTATGTGCATGTAAAAAGACATGTGCTGAATAGGCTGCAAAGAAAGGGAGACGGGAATTCACATATTTGTTAAGTTTAAAAACACATGGAGATCTATTACATTGGACTAGATTCATAACATGTACCCTTTATAATTCAAAAGGCCTGTCCAACTACGCCTCATGCCTCCTCTGAACTGCTAGTATTTTTATTCTGTTTGGGTTATTTTTCTCTATCATATTATGATTCGTAGTCAGAGTCTAGTAGGGTATGGGTTAGTGTCAGGGATTCAGTTTTTGGAATGGAAAATAGGAAAATAAATCCAATGTTTATGCAAATATGTTCTCCACAAAATCTTCCCACAATCATCCAGAAAAATGCCTTGACAATACCCTTGCCCCATGTAAGACGCAATTCGAGAAGAAGAGTTAGAAAATCATTGAATACATAAGTGGAATGAAAAATGCTCAGGAGTTCACAACTTTGGAGGTGGTAGAGGAGTTTCCAGAAGTAAGGGACAGGATAAACACTCCACAAACATGGAGCTCTGCTGGCCTAAAGACTTCTTGAGAAACTGCCTCTGAGAATGGGCTTTTGAAATATATGTTGTTGTCAGGAGCTTTAGCTTCTTTTGTAGTGAGACCATCAAAGCTGGGTCTTCATCTATGTGACCTGGAGGATATGGTTTCTGATTTTCCAATGAACATGAGGCAGAAGTGCTGAATTCTCTCTTTGTAGGTAAACTGTGGCCATTGGGGGCTAAGTGTCTCCCCGTGGGGACTCTGAAGCCATTTGGTCATCCTCCACTTTTCGTGGTGTTTCTTGCTGCTGCACTAGGAGTTTGGTATTTGCTTCACGAAATAGAAGGAGTTTAACTGGGACACAGTGCTAGAGGGAGTTCTGTCACGTGTGGTGGGTCAGGGTCCTAGGAGAATGCACCAACCATGATTCTATCTTACAGAGCGTGGCCCCTTGACCATAGCAACCTGATTCTGAACATTGTTCTGAAACCTCTTCATGTAACAAGATGCCTTTACATATAAGGGTCTGCTGGGTGCACCATGTCAGTCACAAGCCATTTGGAAGCCCATCGCAGATCCACATGGCCCCACCACAGATGTTTTATCACACACCTGCACACCACTGCTCTAGGCCCACTACTCAGCAGGCCCCACCATACTGGCATCTCTGTTCTTCATCATTTTCATGAAACCCGTCAATCAAGGCACCTGTCTGGTACACTCATGATCAGCAACAGGACATCCAAAGGTTCTCCAGTGCCACCTGGTCATGGGAATTTCAAAGATTGCATGGTATTTATCTAGCCGTTTTTAAAGGATGAAGTTGGAGGCACTGTGGGTTTCCATTCATTCAGGAACCATTAAATGGTGAGAAAGATCATTTCAATGAAATCTCTGGAGAACTCTAACAAACAAGGCTTCCCAAAGAGTGGCCAAAACGTCACATGAAACCAGGCCCACTGAGGTGTACAATGTGAGGTCCATGTGTGTTTTGACTCTCAACTATGGCTGCCAGGTCTTTAAGAATAAAATCATGTGATATCCTGGCTGAGATTCCCAGTGTTCTGTGGAAAGTCACCCTGGGCTTCGATCTCAGTTTCCAGGGGGGGCTCTCATGAGTGGCCTCGGAAAATCCCAACTCAATTCATGGCAATACTTCTCTGAGTTCAGTTCCAGAATTCAGTCTCCAAGGGAATCACACCAGAGTTCAAGCCCAGGCTGACCCAGTCCTCTCTTCCACCGCCACACAAATGACCACAATTCAAACCAAAACACTGCCAAAAGGCCCTCATCTTCTTCCATATAGACAATACTCATAATCTCTGGCTGGAGGTTTCCATGAGGGGCGCAGCCTAAGACAGTGTCCACAATAAGCTCCCTTGCCCATCATTTGCCTAATGTCAGGGTGGCCTGGACACCCTTCCTTTGAACCAGGAGTGATCAAATAGGCCTGCCTTTAATACTGCTCAGCTTCTCCGCTTGGAGGCCTGCTGATCTTGGGGTATAGATTCTTTGTGTGAATTGGAGTCATGAGAAAACCCAAGCACATAATGGCTAGCCTCTGCAGGGCTTTGAAAAACTCATTTGACCCAAAGGATCCCTATTCTCACTTGATGGAGGACAGGAACCTTACAGAGGAAGGCAAGAGACTTCATCCACATTGACTGCTTTTTTGCCATATTGGCTATGGATGCACATATGGGATCTTTCTTGAGATCCATCAGGTGCTGACAATCTAAGCCACAGCCTTACACAGGGCCAAGAGGCTGATTCAGACACATCCCTTTGCAAAGCAATTAAGCAAAGAACCACAAGTGATGCCCGTTCGTTTGCATTTGAAAACTGTTTTCTTCAGGCTTCACAAAGGGGTGTCCTGAGGCAAAGACCTTGCTGACATCCAGGGAAACAGAACAATAGGTAAGCAAAAGGCCCAAAGCAGGGTTTCTCCAATGAGAACTTAATGGGCCCACTGATATCTGAGTTTTCTGAGATGCTCACTATTCATTTCAGCTATCTAGTACATGGCAATGTCACCAAGCTTGGAGGTGGTACATATCTTGGACACAAAACCATGAGCCTATTGTGAAGAGGGGCCAGAATTCAGGAAAAAAACAAAAATTTAGGAAGATAGTAGGTTTTGCCCATGGATAAGGCAAGCCCCAGTCCATTCATAAATTGGGCAGGATGAATGCTGGAAGCTTTCTACTAGACAGGACACATCCATTGATGCATTCTCTTTTCTAATGTCTACAACCACGGACACAGTGCGATACACAGACATAGCAACACTCGCCTTGTCAAAAGACTTGCTAGAAACAGTCCACTCCAAACCAAACAAACCGCCTTTCCTAGCTCTTCTCAGAACATGAGACCAAACCACAGACTCACACCCACACCCACAAAGCCACCTCATTCCCCCAAGTAGGTCTGTGACTACCCGCAGTGTCCTCTGACAGGTGTTCCATACTATGTTTCCCCGAAATGGCCTGTCCTGTCTCAGATCTGGACTCCTTGGCCTATTCTGTTAATTTATCAGGAGCCAGGGGTGAGCCACTACCTGCTTTCTCAGGAAAGACCCCCTTCAGAGATTTCTTGGCAATTGGCCATCCGCACAACTGTAGGTATCAAGAAAGACTGACTCTGTCCTTGGTAAATCCAAACAAGTGAGCCCACTGGGACTGGCACTGGGACTTCCTCTGGGTGCCTGGCTTCCTGGATCCCAAGTTCAGAGAGTTCCATCACCAAGGAAGTGTGGTGAGGTCACTTCCTTCAGGAACTGAATGAGGTCACTGCCTTGGAAACCACTCTGTTCTAACAAACTGTTGCTTCCAAGGGTCCCATGAGATGGAGGCTTCCCCTGCTTCATGTGACACTTTCACAAGTTAGAATGGTATATCAACCATAAGCACCCAGGAAAAGCTCTCCACACAGGCCTGTTTTGGTCCATCTTGTCTACATTAAGAAGAGAGAGGCGCATTCAGACAAATCTTTTCATCCTGACCAGGTTGTTTGCCACAGAAGATGACTTCTGCTCTCTCAGGTCCTTCCTGGCTGCCTACATCTTCTCCAGGGATCATTTCTGCATGGACCTTTGAGGTTCTCAGCAGGTGGAAGATCCCCTACATTCCTGTATTGTAAGACCAACTCTGTCCCTGCTCTTCTGTAAAGTTAGATTGAGGGAAAAGTAAATGCTTGGGGTTAAGAACATGTTCGATTTGGGTTAGAAATCATTCTGCTGGATGAAGAATGGTATTGGGAACCTGTGATATTTATAATAATATAGAGGTGAAATATATGTATGAAAACAGAAATCTAAGTAAGATTTGAAGGCCAGAAGGGCATTGGGCCCTTGATTGAAATACTTAGCTTTGAATTACATTCTGTACAGATGTCTCTGACAAATCCATATACAATGGCGTAGGACCGTGTACCTTGGATGATTGAATGTAGAAGAGAAGATCCAGTCAAAAAGGGATAGTAGGTAGGATTAGGAAGATAGTCAGTAGGTTTAGGAAGAAGAGTGGGTATAATATTTGGACCAAAAGTTCTTTAGCAATAGGGTGTCTGTTAGAGAGTGAATGTAAATGTCAGCACATGTGAAGAGTCAGTCACAATGATGAACTGGGGAAGATATGTAGGAAAGCAGATATGAATATAGACATTAGGAAATCAGGAAAAGTATAAAGTGAGTGATAGGCTTTGACATTTTCAACAGGGTTGAGGTTGAATATATAATCTAAGGCAGAAACAAATGTGTAGTCACCAATAGGATTGACATTTGAGAGCATTAGGCAACCTGGACAAGGATGGTTTTAGTAATCCATGCTAACTTTCCAATCAGGCTTTGGTACAATCATAAGTGTGACCTTTGCATTTTGTGTCCAGAATATCACTGTGATAAAATATATATGTAGATCAGGTGACATGAGTATTTCTTCAACTATTTTTGGGAGCAATGTATTGAAGACGTATAAATTAGCATTCGGGGGTACAAATAGGTATACCCAGGGTCTATGAGTGTAGAGATAATGCATGAATAGACCACACTGTGAATAAAGAATATAACTGGTTCCAATTTAAATAATGGATTGAATTGATATCTGAAAATATATAGGAAATCTTATAGTGATACAGGATCATTCATTCCAACCAGTTATACATCTAATGTTAATATTAGGGTGATGGTTTACCATGAGGGGTGTGTGAGTTTTGGTTCCAAAGTGATTCAGGAAATCCAAAATAATATGCTTGGATAGAAGTCTCATGAAAAGACCAGTCAAGAAACATGGAGGAATACATGTGTTCTGAAGCAGGATTTGATGGAAAGTGAACCAAATGCCTAGAAATTTGTGAACATGAGGATGAAATATATATCCTATGATGTGCATCAACTGAAGAAATAGCAATGTGCCAGGGTTGAATAAAAATAAATGTCTAAATACACATCATGTCCCATAGGAGTCTACTTGCATTGATGTTAAACAGGGTCAGTTACTGAAGAAATGTTAGGACTTCTATTCACCATTCACTGAAGTTAGTTTTCAGTACTAGGAAACAAATACGTATTTCAGGTGGATGAATATTTCTGAGAATAATCTTGTGAAAAGTTGATTATAAATCCACATACATGAACATGAATTTAGGGAGTGTAAAATAAGACACATATATTTTATATTTTGAAAAATCTGGAGAGTGTGTGTGTGTATATATACATAGATATATATACACAAACACAAACACAGAAACATTAAGAAGTAAAAATATATATGCCAATTGAAATTCATCATGAAATATATATCATTTAAAGATCCAAAAATATTTATTTTACTGAACATGAATGTATGTATCATGTTGTTCAAGTAGGAAGCTCACCCATAGGTTGATTTTCAGTTCAAACAGCATTTAGGAGGAGTGATTTCTTCTCACAGATTGTATCTGCCAAGTCAGCCACCTCAAATAATGTAGCTGGGAAACCAGGTAAGATTCTGTATGTGCATGTAAAAAGACATGTGCCGAATAGGCTGCAAAGAAAGGGAGACAGGAATTCACATATTTGTTAAGTTTAAAAACACATGGAGATCTATTACATTGGACTAGATTCATAACATGTACCCTTTATAATTCAAAAGGCCTGTCCAACTACGCATCATGCCTCTTCTGAACTGCTAGTATTTTTATTCTGTTTGGGTTATTTTTCTCTATCATATTATGATTCGTAGTCAGAGTCTAGTAGGGTATGGGTTAGTGTCAGGGATTCAGTTTTTGGAATGGAAAATAGGAAAATAAATCCAATGTTTATGCAAATATGTTCTACACAAAATCTTCCCACAATCATCCAGAAAAATGCCTTGACAATACCCTTGCCCCATGTAAGACGCAATTCGAGAAGAAGAGTTAGAAAATCATTGAATACATATGTGGAATGAAAAATGCTCAGGAGTTCACAACTTTGGAGGTGGTAGAGGAGTTTCCAGAAGTAAGGGACAGGATAAACACTCCAGAAACATGGAGCTCTTTTTGAAGTGAGACCATCAAAGCTAGGTCTTCATCTATGTGACCTGGAGGATATGGTTTCTTATTATCCAATGAACATGAGGCAGAAGTGCTGAATTCTCTCTTTGTAGGTAAACTGTGGCCATTGGGGGCTAAGTGTCTCGCCGTGGGGACTCTGAAGCCATTTGGTCATCCTCCACTTTTCGGGGTGTTTCTTGCTGCTGCACTAGGAGTTTGGTATTTGCTTCACGAAATACAAGGAGTTTAACGGGGACACAGTGCTGGAGGGTGTTCTGTCACGTGTGGTGGGTCAGGGTCCTAGGAGAATGCACCAACCATGATTCTATCTTACAGAGCGTGGCCCCTTGACCATAGCAACCTGATTCTGAACATTGTTCTGAAACCTTTTCATATAACAAGATGCCTTTACATATAAGGGTCTGCTGGGTGCACCGTGTCAGTCACAAGCCATTTGGAAGCCCATCGCAGATCCACATGGCCCCACCACAGATGTTTTATCACACACCTGCACACCACTGCTCTAGGCCCACTACTCAGCAGGCCCCACCATACTGGCATCTCGGTTCTTCATCATTTTCATGAAACCCGTCAATCAAGGCACCTGTCTGGTACACTCATGATCAGCAACAGGACATCCAAAGGTTCTCCAGTGCCACCTGGTCATGGGAATTTCAAAGATTGCATGGTATTTATCTAGCCGTTTTTAAAGGATGAAGTTGGAGGCACTGTGGGTTTCCGTTCATTCAGGAACCATTAAATGGTGAGAAAGATCATTTCAATGAAATCTCTGGAGAACTCTAACAAACAAGGCTTCCCAAAGAGTGGCCAAAACGTCACATGAAACCAGGCCCACTGAGGTGTACAATGTGAGGTCCATGTGTGTTTTGACTCTCAACTATGGCTGCCAGGTCTTTAAGAATAAAATCATGTGATATCCTGGCTGAGATTCCCAGTGTTCTGTGGAAAGTCACCCTGGGCTTCGATCTCAGTTTCCAGGGGGGGCTCTATTGAGTGGCCTCGGAAAATCCCAACTCAATTCATGGCAATACTTCTCTGAGTTCAGTTCCAGAACTAAGTCTCCAAGGGAATCACACCAGAGTTCAAGCCCAGGCGGACCCAGTCCTCTCTTTCACCACCACACAAATGACCACAATTCAAACCAAAACACTTCCAAAAGGCCCTCATCTTCTTCCATATAGACAATACTCATAACCTCTGGCTGGAGGTTTCCATGAGGGGCGCAGCCTAAGACAGTGTCCACAATAAGCTCCCTTGCCCATCATTTGCCTAATGTCAGGGTGGCCTGGACACCCTTCCTTTGAACCAGGAGTGATCAAATAGGCCTGCCTTTAATACTGCTCAGCTTCTCCGCTTGGAGGCCTGCTGATCTTGGGGTATAGATTCTTTGTGTGAATTGGAGTCATGAGAAAACCCAAGCACATAATGGCTAGCCTCTGCAGGGCTTTGAAAAACTCATTTGACCCAAAGGATCCCTATTCTCACTTGATGGAGGACAGGAACCTTACAGAGGAAGGCAAGAGACTTCATCCACATTGACTGCTTTTTTGCCATATTGGCTATGGATGCACATATGGGATCTTTCTTGAGATCCATCAGGTGCTGACAATCTAAGCCACAGCCTTACACAGGGCCAAGAGGCTGATTCAGACACATCCTTTTGCAAAGCAATTAAGCAAAGAGCCACAAGTGATGCCCGTTCGTTTGCATTTGAAAACTGTTTTCTTCAGGCTTCACAAAGGGGTGTCCTGAGGCAAAGACCTTGCTGACATCCAGGGAAACAGAACAATAGGTAAGCAAAAGGCCCAAAGCAGGGTTTCTCCACTGAGAACTTAATGGGCCCACTGATATCTGAGTTTTCTGAGATGCTCACTATTCATTTCAGCTATCTAGTACATGGCAATGTCACGAAGCTTGGAGGTGGTACATATCTTGGACACAAAACCATGAGCCTATTCTGAAGAGTGGCCAGAATTCAGGAAAAAACCAGAAATTTACGAAGATAGTAGGATTTGCCCATGGATAAGGCAAGCCCCAGTCCATTCATAAATTGGGCAGGATGAATGCTGGAAGCTTTCTACTAGACAGGACACATCCATTGATGCATTCTCTTTTCTAATGTCTACAACCACGGACACAGTGCCATACACAGACATAGCAACACTCGCCTTGTCAAAAGACTTGCTAGAAACAGTCCACTCCAAACCAAACAAACCGCCTTTCCTAGCTCTTCTCAGAACATGAGACCAAACCACAGACTCACACCCACACCCACAAAGCCACCTCCTTCCCCCAAGTAGGTCTGTGACTACCTGCATTGTCCTCTGACTGGTGGGCCATACTATGTTCCCCCGAAATGGCCTGTCCTGTATCAGATCTGGACTCCTTGGCCAATTCTGTGAAGTTATCAGGAGCCAGGGGTGAGCCACTACCTGCTTTCTCAGGAAAGACCCCCTTCAGAGCTTTCTTGGCAATTGGCCATCCTCACATCTGTAGGTACCAAGAAAGACTGACTCTGTCCTCGGTAAATCTAAACAATGAGCCCACTGGGACTGGCACTGGGACTCCCTCTGGGTGCCTGGCTTCCTGGATCCCAAGTTCAGAGATTTCCATCACCAAGGAAGTGTGGTGAGGTCACTTCCTTCAGGAACTGAATGAGGTCACTGCCTTGGAAACCACGCTGTTGCTTCCAAGGGTCCCATGAGATGGAGGCTGCCCCCTGCTTCCTGTGACACTTTCACAAGTTTGAATGGTATATCAACCATAGACACCCAGGAAAAGCTCTCCACACAGGCCTGGTTTGGTCCATATTGTCTACATTAAGAAGAGAGAGGCTCATTCAGACACATCTTTTCATCCTGACCAGGTTGTTTGCCACAGAAGATGACTTCTGCTCTCTCAGGTCCTTCCTGGCTGCCTACATCTTCTCCAGGGATCATTTCTGCATGGACCTTTGAGGTTTTCAGCAGGTGGAAGATCCCCTACATTCCTGTATTGTAAGACCAACTCTGTCCCTGCTCTTCTGTAAAGTTAGATTGAGGGAAAAGTAAATGCTTGGGGTTAAGAACATGTTCGATTTGGGTTAGAAATCATTCTGCTGGATGAAGAATGGTATTGGGAACCTGTGATATTTATAATAATATAGAGGTGAAATATATGTATGAAAACAGAAATCTAAGTAAGATTTGAAGGCCAGAAGAACATTGGGCCCTTGATTGAAATACTTAGCTTTGAATTACATTCTGTACAGATGTCTCTGACAAATCCATATACAATGGCATAGGACCTTGTACCTTGGATGATTGAATGTAGAAGAGAAGATCCAGTCAAAAAGGGATAGTAGGTAGGATTAGGAAGATAGTCAGTACGTTTAGGAAGAAGAGTGGGTATAATATTTGGACCAAAAGTTCTTTAGCAATAGGGTGTCTGTTAGAGAGTGAATGTAAATGTGAGCACATGTGAAGAGTCAGTCACAATGATGAACTGGGGAAGATATGTAGGAAAGCAGATATGAATATAGCCATTAGGAAATCAGGAAAAGTATAAATTGAGTGATAGGATTTGACATTTTCAACAGGGTTGATGTTGAATATATAATCTAAGGCAGAAACAAATGTGTAGTCACCAATAGGATTGACATTTGAGAGCATTAGGCAACATGGACAAGGATGGTTTTAGTAATCCATGCTAACTTTCCAATTAGGCTTTGGTACAATCATAAGTGTGACCTTTGCATTTTGTGTCCAGAATATCACTGTGATAAAATATATATGTAGATCAGGTGACATGAGTATTTCTTCAACTATTTGTGGGAGCAATGTATTGAAGACGTATAAATTAGCATTCGGGGGTACAAATAGGTATACCCAGGGTCTATGAGTATAGAGATAATGCATGAATAGACCACACTGTGAATAAAGAATATAACTGGTTCCAATTTAAATAATGGATTGAATTGATATCTGAAAATATATAGGAAATCTTATATTGATACAGGATCATTCATTCCAACCAGTTATACATCTAATGGTAATATTAGGGTGATGGTTTACCATGAGGGGTGTGTGAGTTTTGGTTCCAAAATGATTATAGAAATCCAAAATAATATGCTTGGAAAGAAGTCTCATGAAAAGACCAGTCAATAAACATGGAGGAATACATGTGTTCTGAAGTAGGATTAGATGGAAAGTGAACCAAATGCCTAGAAATTTGTGAACATGAGGATGAAATATATATCTTATCATATGCATCAACTGAAGAAATAGTAATGTGCCAGTGTTGAATAAAAATAAATGTCCAAATACACATCATGTCCCATAGGAGTCTACTTGCATTGATGTTAAACAGGGTCAGTTACTGAAGAAATGTTAGGACTTCTATTCACCATTCACTGAAGTTAGTTTTCAGTACTAAGAAACAAATACGTATTTCAGGTGGATGAATATTTCTGAGAATAATCTTGTGAAAAGTTGATTATAAATCCACATACATGAACATGAATTTAGGGAGTGTAAAATAAGACACATATATTTTATATTTTGAAATATCTGGAGAGTGTGTGTTTGTATATATACATAGATATATATACACAAACACAAACACAGAGACATTAAGAAGTAAAAATATATATGCCAATTGAAATTCATCATGAAATATATATCATTTAAAGATCCAAAAATATTGATTTTACTGAACATGGATGTATGTATCATGTTGTTCAAGTAGGAAGCTCACCCATAGGTTGATTTTCAGTTCAAACAGCATTTAGGAGGAGTGATTTCTTCTCAGATTGTATCTGCCAAGTCAGCCACCTCAAAAGAATGTAGCTGGGAAACCAGGTATGATTCTGTATGTGCATGTAAAAAGACATGTGCTGAATAGGCTGCAAAGAAAGGGAGACAGGAATTCACATATGTGTTAAGTTTAAAAACACATGGAGATCTATTACATTGGACTAGATTCATAACATGTACCCTATATAATTCAAAAGGCCTGTCCAACTACGCCTCATGCCTCCTCTGAACTGCTAGTATTTTTATTCTGTTTGGGTTATTTTTCTCTATCATATTATGATTTGTAGTCAGAGTCTAGTAGGGTATGGGCTAGTGTCAGGGATTCAGTTTTTGGAATGGAAAATAGGAAAATAAATCCAATGTTTATGCAAATATGTTCTACACAAAATCTTCCCACAATCATCCAGAAAAATGCCTTGACAATACCCTTGCCCCATGTAAGACGCAATTCGAGAAGAAGAGTTACAAAATCATTGAATACATATGTGGAATGAAAAATGCTCAGGAGTTCACAACTTTGGAGGTGGTAGAGGAGTTTCCAGAAGTAAGGGACAGGATAAACACTCCACAAACATGGAGCTGTGCTGGCCTAAAGACTTCTTGAGAAACTGCCTCTGAGAATGGGCTTTTGAAATATATGTTGTTGTCAGGAGCCTTAGCTTCTTTTGTAGTGAGACCATCAAAGCTGGGTCTTCATCTATGTGACCTGGAGGATATGGTTTCTGATTTTCCAATGAACATGAGGCAGAAGTGCTGAATTCTCTCTTTGTAGGTAAACTGTGGCCATTGGGGGCTAAGTGTCTCCCCGTGGGGACTCTGAAGCCATTTGGTCATCCTCCACTTTTCGTGGTGTTTCTTGCTGCTGCACTAGGAGTTTGGTATTTGCTTCACGAAATACAAGGAGTTTAACTGGGACACAGTGCTGGAGGGAGTTCTATCACGTGTGGTGGGTCAGGGTCCTAGGAGAATGCACCAACCATGATTCTATCTTACAGAGCATGGCCCCTTGACCATAGCAACCTGATTCTGAACATTGTTCTGAAACCTCTTCATATAACAAGATGCCTTTACATATAAGGGTCTGCTGGGTGCACCGTGTCAGTCACAAGCCATTTGGAAGCCCATAGCAGATCCACATGGCCCCACCACAGATGTTTTATCACACACCTGCACACCACTGCTCTAGGCCCACTACTCAGCAGGCCCCACCATACTGGCATCTCTGTTCTTCATCATTTTCATGAAACCCGTCAATCAAGGCACCTGTCTGGTACACTCATGATCAGCAACAGTACATCTAATGGTTCTCCAGTGCCACCTGGTCATGGGAATTTCAAAGATTGCATGGTATTTATCTAGCCGTTTTTAAAGGATGAAGTTGGAGGCACTGTAGGTTTCCATTCATTCAGGAACCATTAAATGGTGAGAAAGATCATTTCAATAAAATCTCTGGAGAACTCTAACAAACAAGGCTTTCCACAGAGTGGCAAAAACGTCACATGAAACCAGGCCCACTGAGGTGTACAATGAGAGGTCCATGTGTGTTTTGACTCTCAACTATGGCTGCCAGGTCTTTAAGAATAAAATCATGTGATATCCTGGCTGAGATTCCCAGTGTTCTGTGGAAAGTCATCCTGGGCTTCGATCTCAGTTTCCAGGGGGGGCTCTCATGAGTGGCCTCGGAAAATCCCAACTCAATTCATGGCAATACTTCTCTGAGTTCAGTTCCAGAACTCAGTCTCCAAGGGAATCACACCAGAGTTCAAGCCCAGGCGGACCCAGTCCTCTCTTCCACCGCCACACAAATGACCACAATTCAAACCAAAACACTGCCAAAAGGCCCTCATCTTCTTCCATATAGACAATACTCATAACCTCTGGCTGGAGGTTTCCATGAGGGGCGCAGCCTAAGACAGTGTCCACAATAAGCTCCCTTGCCCATCATTTGCCTAATGTCAGGGTGGCCTGGACACCCTTCCTTTGAACCAGGAGTGATCAAATAGGCCTGCCTTTAATACTGCTCAGCTTCTCCGCTTGGAGGCCTGCTGATCTTGGGGTATAGATTCTTTGTGTGAATTGGAGTCATGAGAAAACCCAAGCACATAATGGCTAGCCTCTGCAGGGCTTTGAAAAACTCATTTGACCCAAAGGATCCCTATTCTCACTTGATGGAGGACAGGAGCCTTACAGAGGAAGGCAAGAGACTTCATCCACATTGAAGGCTTTTTTGCCATATTGGCTATGGATGCACATATGGGATCTTTCTTGAGATCCATCAGGTGCTGACAATCTAAGCCACAGCCTTACACAGGGCCAAGAGGCTGATTCAGACACATCCCTTTGCAAAGCAATTAAGCAAAGAGCCACAAGTGATGCCCGTTCGTTTGCATTTGAAAACTGTTTTCTTCAGGCTTCACAAAGGGGTGTCCTGAGGCAAAGACCTTGCTGACATCCAGGGAAACAGAACAATAGGTAAGCAAAAGGCCCAAAGCAGGGTTTCTCCACTGAGAACTTAATGGGCCCACTGATATCTGAGTTTTCTGAGATGCTCACTATTCATTTCAGCTATCTAGTACATGGCAATGTCACCAAGCTTGGAGGTGGTACATATCTTGGACACAAAACCATGAGCCTATTCTGAAGAGTGGCCAGAATTCAGGAAAAAACCTGAAATTTAGGAAGATAGTAGGATTTGCCCATGGATAAGGCAAGCCCAAGTCCATTCATAAATTGGGCAGGATGAATGCTGGAAGCTTTCTACTAGACAGGACACATCCATTGATGCATTCTCTTTTCTAATGTCTACAACCTCGGACACAGTGCGATACACAGACATAGCAACACTCGCCTTGTCAAAAGACTTGCTAGAAACAGTCCACTCCAAACCAAACAAACCGCCTTTCCTAGCTCTTCTCAGAACATGAGACCAAACCACAGACTCACACCCACACCCACAAAGCCACCTCCTTCCCCTAAGTAGGTCTGTGACTACCCGCAGTGTCCTCTGACAGGTGGGCCATACTATGTTCCTCCGAAATGGCCTGTCCTGTCTCAGATCTGGACTCCTTGGCCTATTCTGTTAAGTTATCAGGAGCCAGGGGTGAGCCACTACCTGCTTTCTCAGGAAAGATCCCCTTCAGAGCTTCCTTGGCAATTGGCCATCCTCACATCTGGGGGTACCAAGAAAGACTGACTCTGTCCTTGGTAAATCCAAACAAGTGAGCCCACTGAAACTGCCACTGGGACTGCCTCTGGGTGCCTGGCTTCCTGGATCCCAAGTTCAGAGAGTTCCATCACCAAGGAAGTGTGGTGAGGTCACTTCCTTCAGGAACTGATTGAGGTCACTGCCTTGGAAACCACTCTGTCCTAACTGTTGCTTCCAAGGGTCCCATGAGATGGAGGCTGCCCCTGCTTCCTGTGACACTTTCACAAGTTAGAATGGTATATCAACCATAGGCACCCAGGAAAAGCTCTCCACACAGGCCTGGTTTGGTCCATCTTGTCTACATTAAGAAGAGAGAGGCTCATTCAGACACATCTTTTCATCCTGACCAGGTTGTTTGCCACAGAAGATGACTTCTGCTCTCTCAGGTCCTTCCTGGCTGCCTACATCTTCTCCAGGAATCATTTGTGCATGGACCTTTGAGGTTCTCAGCAGGTGGAAGATCCCCTACATTCCTGTATTGTAAGACCAACTCTGTCCCTGCTCTTCGGTAAAGTTAGATTGAGGGAAAAGTAAATGCTTGGGGTTAAGAACATGTTCGATTTGGGTTAGAAATCATTCTGCTGGATAAAGAATGGTATTGGGAACCTGTGATATTTATAATAATATAGAGGTGAAATATATGTATGAAAACAGAAATCTAAGTAAGATTTGAAGGCCAGAAGGGCATTGGGCCCTTGATTGAAGTACTTAGCTTTGAATTACATTCTGTACAGATGTCTCTGACAAATCCATATACAATGGCATAGGACCTTGTACCTTGGATGATTGAATGTAGAAGAGAAGATCCAGTCAAAAAGGGATAGGAGTTAGGATTAGGAAGATAGTCAGTAGGTTTAGGAAGAAGAGTGGGTATAATATTTGGACCAAAAGTTCTTTAGCAATAGGGTGTCTGTTAGAGAGTGAATGTAAATGTCAGCACATGTGAAGAGTCAGTCACAATGATGAACTGGGGAAGATATGTAGGAAAGCAGATATGAATATAGACATTAGGAAATCAGGAAAAGTATAAAGTGAGTGATAGGATTTGACATTTTCAACAGGGTTGAGGTTGAATATATAATCTAAGGCAGAAACAAATGTGTAGTCACCAATAGGATTGACATTTGAGAGCATTAGGCAACCTGGACAAGGATGGTTTTAGTAATCCATGCTAACTTTCCAATTAGGCTTTGGTACAATCATAAGTGTGACCTTTGCATTTTGTGTCCAGAATATCACTGTGATAAAATATATATGTAGATCAGGTGACATGAGTATTTCTTCAACTATTTTTGGGAGCAATGTATTGAAGACTTATAAATTAGCATTCGGGGGTACAAATAGGTATACCCAGGGTCTATGAGTATAGAGATAATGCATGAATAGACCACACTGTGAATAAAGAATATAACTGGTTCCAATTTAAATAATGGATTGAATTGATATCTGAAAATATATAGGAAATCTTATAGTGATACAGGATCATTCATTCCAACCAGTTATACATCTAAAGGTAATATTAGGGTGATAGTTTACCATGAGGGGTGTGTGAGTTTTGGTTCCAAAGTGATTAAGGAAATCCAAAATAATATGCTTGGAAAGAAGTCTCATGAAAAGACCATTCAAGAAACATGGAGGAATACATGTGGTCTGAAGCAGGATTTGATGGAAAGTGAACCAAATGCCTAGAAATTTGTGAACATGAGGATGAAATATATATCCTATGATGTGCATCAACTGAAGAAATAGTAATGTGCCAGTGTTGAATAAAAATAAATGTCTAAATACACATCATGTCCCATAGGAGTCTACTTGCATTGATGTTAAACAGGGTCAGTTACTGAAGAAATGTTAGGACTTCTATTCACCATTCACTGAAGTTAGTTTTCAGTACTAGGAAACAAATACGTATTTCAGGTGGATGAATATTTCTGAGAATTATCTTGTGAAAAGTTGATTATAAATCCACATACATGAACATGAATTTAGGGAGTGTAAAATAAGACACATATATTTTATATTTTGAAAAATCTGCAGAGTGTGTGTGTGTATATATACATAGATATATATACACAAACACAAACACAGAGACATTAAGAAGTAAAAATATATATGCCAATTGAAATTCATCATGAAATATATATCATTTAAAGATCCAAAAATATTTATTTTACTGAACATGAATGTATGTATCATGTTGTTCAAGTAGGAAGCTCACCCATAGGTTGATTTTCAGTTCAAACAGCATTTAGGAGGAGTGATTTCTTCTCACAGATTGTATCTGCCAAGTCAGCCACCTCAAAAGAATGTAGCTGGGAAACCAGGTAGGATTCTGTATGTGCATGTAAAAAGACCTGTGCTGAATAGGCTGCAAAGAAAAAGAGACAGGAATTCACATATTTGTTAAGTTTAAAAACACATGGAGATCTATTACATTGGACTGGATTCATAACATGTACCCTTTATAATTCAAAAGGCCTGTCCAACTACGCCTCATCCTTCCTCTGAACTGCTAGTATTTTTATTCTGTTTGGGTTATTTTTCTCTATCATATTATGATTCGTAGTCAGAGTCTAGTAGGGTATGGGTAAGTGTCAGGGATTCAGTTTTTGGAATGGAAAATAGGAAAATAAATCCAATGTTTATGCAAATATGTTCTACACAAAATCTTCCCACAATCATCCAGAAAAATGCCTTGACAATACCCTTGCCCCATGTAAGACGCAATTCGAGAAGAAGAGTTAGAAAATCATTGAATACATATGTGGAATGAAAAATGCTCAGGAGGTCACAACTGTGGAGGTGGTAGAGGAGTTTCCAGAAGTAAGGGACAGGATAAACACTCCACAAACATGGAGCTCTTTTTGAATTGAGACCATCAAAGCTGGGTCTTCATCTATGTGACCTGGAGGATATGGTTTCTGATTATCCAATGAACATGAGGCAGAAGTGCTGAATTCTCTCTTTGTAGGTAAACTGTGGCCATTGGGAGCTAAGTGTCTCCCCGTGGGGACTCTGAAGCCATTTGGTCATCCTCCACTTTTCGTGGTGTTTCTTGCTGCTGCACTAGGAGTTTGGTATTTGCTTCACGAAATACAAGGAGTTTAACTGGGACACAGTGCTGGAGGGAGTTCTGTCACGTGTGGTGGGTCAGGGTCCTAGGAGAATGCACCAACCATGATTCTATCTTACAGAGCGTAGCCCCTTGACCATAGCAACCTGATTCTGAACATTGTTCTGAAACCTCTTCATATAACAAGATGCCTTTACATTTAAGGGTCTGCTGGGTGCACCATGTCAGTCACAAGCCATTTGGAAGCCCATCGCAGATCCACATGGCCCCACCACAGATGTTTTATCACACACCTGCACACCACTGCTCTAGGCCCACTACTCAGCAGGCCCCACCATACTGGCATCTCGGTTCTTCATCATTTTCATGAAACCCGTCAATCAAGGCACCTGTCTGGTACACTCATGATCAGCAACAGGACATCCAAAGGTTCTCCAGTGCCACCTGGTCATGGGAATTTCAAAGATTGCATGGTATTTATCTAGCCGTTTTTAAAGGATGAAGTTGGAGGCACTGTGGGTTTCCATTCATTCAGGAACCATTAAATGGTGAGAAAGATCATTTCAATGAAATCTCTGGAGAACTCTAACAAACAAGGCTTCCCAAAGAGTGGCCAAAACGTCACATGAAACCAGGCCCACTGAGGTGTACAATGTGAGGTCCATGTGTGTTTTGACTCTCAACTATGGCTGCCAGGTCTTTAAGAATAAAATCATGTGATATCCTGGCTGAGATTCCCAGTGTTCTGTGGAAAGTCACCCTGGGCTTCGATCTCAGTTTCCAGGGGGGGCTCTCATGAGTGGCCTCGGAAAATCCCAACTCAATTCATGGCAATACTTCTCTGAGTTCAGTTCCAGAACTCAGTCTCCAAGGGAATCACACCAGAGTTCAAGCCCAGGCGGACCCAGTCCTCTCTTCCACCGCCACACAAATGACCACAATTCAAACCAAAACACTGCCAAAAGGCCCTCATCTTCTTCCATATAGACAATACTCATAACCTCTGGCTGGAGGTTTCCATGAGGGGCGCAGCCTAAGACAGTGTCCACAATAAGCTCCCTTGCCCATCATTTGCCTAATGTCAGGGTGGCCTGGACACCCTTCCATTGAAGCAGGAGTGATCAAATAGGCCTGCCTTTAATACTGCTCAGCTTCTCCTCTTGGAGGCCTGCTGATCTTGGGGTATAGATTCTTTGTGTGAATTGGAGTCATGAGAAAACCCAAGCACATAATGGCTAGCCTCTGCAGGGCTTTGAAAAACTCCTTTGACCCAAAGGATCCCTATTCTCACTTGATGGAGGACAGGAACCTTACAGAGGAAGGCAAGAGACTTCATCCACATTGACTGCTTTTTTGCCATATTGGCTATGGATGCACATATGGGATCTTTCTTGAGATCCATCAGGCGCTGACAATCTAAGCCACAGCCTTACACAGGGCCAAGAGGCTGATTCAGACACATCCCTTTGCAAAGCAATTAAGCAAAGAGCCACAAGTGATGCCCGTTCGTTTGCATTTGAAAACTGTTTTTTTCAGGCTTCACAAAGGTGTGTCCTGAGGCAAAGACCTTGCTGACATCCAGGGAAACAGAACAATAGGTAAGCAAAAGGCCCAAAGCAGGGTTTCTCCACTGAGAACTTAATGGGCCCACTGATATCTGAGTTTTCTGAGATGCTCACTCTTCATTTCAGCTATCTAGTACATGGCAATGTCACCAAGCTTGGAGGTGGTACATATCTTGGACACAAAACCATGAGCCTATTCTGAAGAGTGGCCAGAATTCAGGAAAAAACCAGAAATTTAGGAAGATAGTAGGATTTGCCCATGGATAAGGCAAGCCCCAGTCCATTCATAAATTGGGCAGGATGAATGCTGGAAGCTTTCTACTAGACAGGACACATCCATTGATGCATTCTCTTTTCTAATGTCTACAACCACGGACACAGTGCGATACACAGACATAGCAACACTCGCCTTGTCAAAAGACTTGCTAGAAACAGTCCACTCCTAACCAAACAAACCGCCTTTCCTAGCTCTTCTCAGAACATGAGACCAAACCACAGACTCACACCCACACCCACAAAGCCACCTCCTTCCCCCAAGTAGGTCTGTGACTACCCGCAGTGTCCTCTGACAGGTGGGCCATACTATGTTTTCCCGAAATGGCCTGTCCTGTCTCAGATCTGGACTCCTTGGCCTATTCTGTGAAGTTATGAGGAGCCAGGGGTGAGCCACTACCTGCTTTCTCTGGAAAGACCCCCTTCAGAGCTTCCTTGGCAATTGGCCATCCGCACATCTGTAGGTACCAAGAAAGACTGACTCTGTCCATGGTAAATACAAACAAGTGAGCCCACTGAAACTGCCACTGGGACTGCCTCTGGGTGCCTGGCTTCCTGGATCCCAAATTCAGAGAGTTCCATCACCAAGGAAGTGTGGTGAGGTCACTTCCTTCAGGAACTGAATGAGGTCACTGCCTTGGAAACCACTCTGTCCTAACTGTTGATTCCAAGGGTCCCATGAGATGGAGGCTGCCCCTGCTTCCTGTGACACTTTCACAAGTTAGAATGGTATATCAACCATAGGCACCCAGGAAAAGCTCTCCACACAGGCCTGGTTTGGTCCATCTTGTCTACATTAAGAAGAGAGAGGCTCATTCAGACACATCTTTTCATCCTGACCAGGTTGTTTGCCACAGAAGATGACTTCTGCTCTCTCAGGTCCTTCCTGGCTGCCTACATCTTCTCCAGGGATCATTTCTGCATGGACCTTTGAGGTTCTCAGCAGGTGGAAGATCCCCTACATTCCTGTATTGTAAGACCAACTCTGTCCCTGCTCTCCTGTAAAGTTAGATTGAGGGAAAAGTAAATGCTTGGGGTTAAGAACATGTTCGATTTGGGTTAGAAATCATTCTGCTGGATGAAGAATGGTATTGGGAACCTGTGATATTTATAATAATATAGAGGTGAAATATATGTATGAAAACAGAAATCTAAGTAAGATTTGAAGGCCAGAAGGGCATTGGGCCCTTGATTGTAATACTTAGCTTTGAATTACATTCTGTACAGATGTCTCTGACAAATCCATATACAATGGCATAGGACCTTGTACCTTGGATGATTGAATGTAGAAGAGAAGATCCAGTCAAAAAGGGATAGTAGGTAGGATTAGGAAGATAGTCAGTAGGTTTAGGAAGAAGAGTGGGTATAATATTTGGACCAAAAGTTCTTTAGCAATAGGGTGTCTGTTAGAGAGTGAATGTAAATGTCAGCACATGTGAAGAGTCAGTCACAATGATGAACTGGGGAAGATATGTAGGAAAGCAGATATGAATATAGACATTAGGAAATCAGGAAAAGTATAAAGTGAGTGATAGGATTTGACATTTTCAACAGGGTTGAGGTTGAATATATAATCTAAGGCAGACACAAATGTGTAGTCACCAATAGGATTGACATTTGAGAGCATTAGGCAACCTGGACAAGGATGGTTTTAGTAATCCATGCTAACTTTCCAATTAGGCTTTGGTACAATCATAAGTGTGACCTTTGCATTTTGTGTCCAGAATATCACTGTGATAAAATATATATGTAGATCAGGTGACATGAGTATTTCTTCAACTATTTTTGGGAGCAATGTATTGAAGACGTATAAATTAGCATTCGGGGGTACAAATAGGTATACCCAGGGTCTATGAGTATAGAGATAATGCATGAATAGACCACACTGTGAATAAAGAATATAACTGTTTCCAATTTAAAGAATGGATTGAATTGATATCTGAAAATATATAGGAAATCTTATATTGATACAGGATCATTCATTCCAACCAGTTATACATCTAATGGTAATATTAGGGTGATGGTTTACCATGAGGGGTTTGTGAGTTTTGGTTCCAAAGTGATTATGGAAATCCAAAATAATATGCTTGGAAAGAAGTCTCATGAAAAGACCAGTCAAGAAACATGGAGGAATACATGTGTTCTGAAGCAGGATTTGATGGAAAGTGAACCAAATGCCTAGAAATTTGTGAACATGAGGATGAAATATATATCCTATGATGTGCATCAACTGAAGAATTAGTAATGTGCCAGTGTTGAATAAAAATAAATGTCTAAATACACATCATGTCCCATAGGAGTCTACTTGCATTGATGTTAAACAGGGTCAGTTACTGAAGAAATGTTAGGACTTCTATTCACCATTCACTGAAGTTAGTTTTCAGTACTAGGAAACAAATACGTATTTCAGGTGGATGAATATTTCTGAGAATAAGCTTGTGAAAAGTTGATTATAAATCCACATACATGAACATGAATTTAGGGAGTGTAAAATAAGACACATATATTTTATATTTTGAAAAATCTGGAGACTGTGTGTGTGTATATATACATAGATATATATAAACAACACAAACACAGAGACATTAAGAAGTAAAAATATACATGCCAATTGAAATTCATCTTGAAATATATATCATTTAAAGATCCAAAAATATTTATTTTACTGAACATGGATGTATGTATCATGTTGTTCAAGTAGGAAGCTCACCCATAGGTTGATTTTCAGTTCAAACAGCATTTAGGAGGAGTGATTTCTTCTCACAGATTGTATCTGCCAAGTCAGCCACCTCAAAAGAATGTACCTGGGAAACTAGGTAGGATTCTGTATGTGCATGTAAAAAGACATGTGCTGAATATGCTGCAAAGAAAGAAAGACAGGAATTCACATATTTGTTAAGTTTAAAAACACATGGAGATCTATTACATTGGACTAGATTCATAATATGTACCCTTTATAATTCAAAAGGCCTGTGCAACTATGCCTCATGCCTCCTCTGAACTGCTAGTATTTTTATTCTGTTTGGGTTATTATTCTCTATCATATTATGATTCGTAGTCAGAGTCTAGTAGGGTATGGGTTAGTGTCAGGGATTCAGTTTTTGGAATGGAAAATAGGAAAATAAATCCAATATTTATGCAAATATGTTCTCCACAAAATCTTCCCACAATCATCCAGAAAAATGCCTTGACAATACCCTTGCCCCATGTAAGACGCAATTCGAGAAGAAGAGTTAGAAAATCATTGAATACATATGTGGAATGAAAAATACTCAGGAGTTCACAACTTTGGAGGTGGTAGAGGAGTTTCCAGAAGTAAGGGACAGGATAAACACTCCACAAACATGGAGCTCTGCTGGCCTAAAGACTTCTTGAGAAACTGCCTCTGAGAATGGGCTTTTGAAATATATGTTGTTGTCAGGAGCTTTAGCTTCTTTTGTAGTGAGACCATCAAAGATGGGTCTTCATCTATGTGACCTAGAGGATATGGTTTCTGATTTTCCAATGAACATGATTCAGAAGTGCTGAATTCTCTCTTTGTAGGTAAACTGTGGCCATTGGGGGCTAAGTGTCTCCCCGTGGGGACTCTGAAGCCATTTGGTCATCCTCCACTTTTCGTGGTGTTTCTTGCTGCTGCACTAGGAGTTTGGTATTTGCTTCACGAAATACAAGGAGTTTAACTGGGACACAGTGCTGGAGGGAGTTCTGTCACGTGTGGTGGGTCAGGGTCCTAGGAGAATGCACCAACCATGATTCTATCTTACAGAGCATGGCCCCTTGACCATAGCAACCTGATTCTGAACATTGTTCTGAAACCTCTTCATATAACAAGATGCCTTTACATATAAGTGTCTGCTGGGTGCACCGTGTCAGTCACAAGCCATTTGGAAGCCCATCGCAGATCCACATGGCCCCACCACAGATGTTTTATCACACACCTGCACACCACTGCTCTAGGCCCACTACTCAGCAGGCCCCACCATACTGGCATCTCTGTTCTTCATCATTTTCATGAAACCCGTCAATCAAGGCACCTGTCTGGTACACTCATGATCAGCAACAGGACATCCAAAGGTTCTCCAGTGCCACCTGGTCATGGGAATTTCAAAGATTGCATGGTATTCATCTAGCCGTTTTTAAAGGATGAAGTTGGAGGCACTGTGGGTTTCCCTTCATTCAGGAACCATTAAATGGTGAGAAAGATCATTTCAATGAAATCTCTGGAGAACTCTAACAAACAAGGCTTCCCAAAGAGTGGCCAAAACGTCACATGAAACCAGGCCCACTGAGGTGTACAATGTGAGGTCCATGTGTGTTTTGACTCTCAACTATGGCTGCCAGGTCTCTAAGAATAAAATCATGTGATATCCTGGCTGAGATTCCCAGTGTTCTGTGGAAAGTCACCCTGGGCTTCGATCTCAGTTTCCAGGGGGGGCTCTCATGAGTGGCCTCGGAAAATCCCAACTCAATTCATGGCAATACTTCTCTGAGTTCAGTTCCAGAACTCAGTCTCCAAGGGAATCACACCAGAGTTCAAGCCCAGGCGGACCCAGTCCTCTCTTCCACCGCCACACAAATGACCACAATTCAAACCAAAACACTGCCAAAAGGCCCTCATCTTCTTCCATATAGACAATACTCATAACCTCTGGCTGGAGGTTTCCATGAGGGGCGCAGCCTAAGACAGTGTCCACAATAAGCTCCCTTGCCCATCATTTGCCTAATGTCAGGGTGGCCTGGACACCCTTCCTTTGAACCAGGAGTGATCAAATAGGCCTGCCTTTAATACTGCTCAGCTTCTCCGCTTGGAGGCCTGCTGATCTTGGGGTATAGATTCTTTGTGTGAATTGGAGTCATGAGAAAACCCAAGCACATAATGGCTAGCCTCTGCAGGGCTTTGAAAAACTCATTTGACCCAAAGGATCCCTATTCTCACTTGATGGAGGACAGGAACCTTACAGAGGAAGGCAAGAGACTTCATCCACATTGACTGCTTTTTTGCCATATTGGCTATGGATGCACATATGGGATCTTTCTTGAGATCCATCAGGTGCTGACAATCTAAGCCACAGCCTTACACAGGGCCAAGAGGCTGATTCAGACACATCCCTTTGCAAAGCAATTAAGCAAAGAGCCACAAGTGATGCCCGTTCGTTTGCATTTGAAAACTGTTTTCTTCAGGCTTCACAAAGGGGTGTCCTGAGGCAAAGACCTTGCTGACATCCAGGGAAACAGAACAATAGGTAAGCAAAAGGCCCAAAGCAGGGTTTCTCCACTGAGAACTTAATGGGCCCACTGATATCTGAGTTTTCTGAGATGCTCACTATTCATTTCAGCTATCTAGTACATGGCAATGTCACCAAGCTTAAAGGTGGTACATATCTTGGACACAAAACCATGAGCCTATTCTGAAGAGGGGCCAGAATTCAGGAAAAAACCAGAAATTTAGGAAGATAGTAGGTTTTGCCCATGGATAAGGCAAGCCCCAGTCCATTCATAAATTGGGCAGGATGAATGCTGGAAGCTTTCTACTAGACAGGACACATCCATTGATGCATTCTCTTTTCTAATGTCTACAACCACGGACACAGTGCGATACACAGACATAGCAACACTCGCCTTGTCAAAAGACTTGCTAGAAACAGTCCACTCCAAACCAAACAAACCGCCTTTCCTAGCTTTTCTCAGAACATGAGACCAAACCACAGACTCACACCCACACCCACAAAGCCACCTCCTTCCCCCCAAGTAGGTCTGTGACTACCCGCAGTGTCCTCTGACTGGTGGGCCATACTATGTTCCAACGAAATGTCCTGTCCTGTCTCAGATCTAGACTCATTGGCCAATTCTGTGAAGTTATCAGGAGCCAGGGGTGAGCCACTACCTGCTTTCTCAGGAAAGACCCCCTTCAGAGCTTTCTTGGCAATTGGCCATCCGCACATCTGTGGGTACCAAGAAAGACTGACTCTGTCCTCGGTAAATCCAAACAAGTGAGCCCACTGGGACTGGCACTGGGACTGCCTCTGGGTGCCTGGCTTCCTGGATCCCATGTTCAGAGAGTTCCATCACCAAGGAAGTGTGGTGAGGTCACTTCCTTCAGGAACTGAATGAGGTCACTGCCTTGGAAACCACTCTGTCCTAACTGTTGCTTCCAAGGGTCCCATGAGATGGAGGCTGCCCCTGCTTCCTGTGACACTTTCACAAGTTAGAATGGTATATCAACCATAGGCACCCAGGAAAAGCTCTCCACACAGGCCTGGTTTGGTCCATCTTGTCTACATTAAGAAGAGAGAGGCTCATTCAGACACATCTTTTCATCCTGACCAGGTTGTTTGCCACAGAAGATGACTTCTGCTCTCTCAGGTCCTTCCTGGCTGCCTACATCTTCTCCAGGGATCATTTCTGCATGGACCTTTGAGGTTCTCAGCAGGTGGAAGATCCCCTACATTCCTGTATTGTAAGACCAACTCTGTCCCTGCTCTTCTGTAAAGTTAGATTGAGGGAAAAGTAAATGCTTGGGATTAAGAACATGTTCGATTTGGGTTAGAAATCATTCTGCTGGATGAAGAATGGTATTGGGAACCTGTGATATTTATAATAATATAGAGGTGAAATATATGTATGAAAACAGAAATCTAAGTAAGATTTGAAGGCCAGAAGAACATTGGGCCCTTGATTGAAATACTTAGCTTTGAATTACATTCTGTACAGATGTCTCTGACAAATCCATATACAATGGCATAGGACCTTGTACCTTGGATGATTGAATGTAGAAGAGAAGATCCAGTCAAAAAGGGATAGTAGGTAGGATTAGGAAGATAGTCGTTAGGTTTAGGAAGAAGAGTGGGTATAATATTTGGACCAAAAGTTCTTTAGCAATAGGGTGTCTGTTAGAGAGTGAATGTAAATGTCAGCACATGTGAAGAGTCAGTCACAATGATGAACTGGGGAAGATATGTAGGAAAGCAGATATGAATATAGACATTAGGAAATCAGGAAAAGTATAAAGTGAGTGATAGGATTTGACATTTTCAACAGGGTTGAGGTTGAATATATAATCTAAGGCAGAAACAAATGTGTAGTCACCAATAGGATTGACATTTGAGAGCATTAGGCAACCTGGACAAGGATGGTTTTAGTAATCCATGCTAACTTTCCAATTAGGCTTTGGTACAATCATAAGTGTGACCTTTGCATTTTGTGTCCAGAATATCACTGTGATAAAATATATATGTAGATCAGGTGACATGAGTATTTCTTCAACTATTTGTGGGAGCAATGTATAGAAGACGTATAAATTAGCATTCGGGGGTACAAATAGGTATACCCAGGGTCTATGTGTATAGAGATAATGCATTAATAGACCACAATGTGAATAGAGAATATAACTCGTTCCAATTTAAATAATGGATTGAATTGATATCTGAAAATATATAGGAAATCTTAAATTGATACAGGATCATTCATTCAAACCAGTTATACATCTAATGGTAATATTAGGGTGATGGTTTACCATGAGGGGTGTGTGAGTTTTGGTTCCAAAGTGATTATGGAAATCCAAAATAATATGCTTGGAAAGAAGTCTCATGAAAAGACCAGTCAAGAAACATGGAGGAATACATGTGTTCTGAAGCAGGATTTGATGGAAAGTGAACCAAATGCCTAGAAATTTGTGAACATGAGGATGAAATATATATCCTATGATGTGCATCAACTGAAGAAACAGTAATGTACCAGTGTTGAATAAAAATAAATGTCCAAATACACATCATGTCCCATAGGAGTCTACTTGCACTGATGTTACAAAGGGTCAGTTACTGAAGAAATGTTAGGATTTCTATTCACCATTCACTGAAGTTAGTTTTCAGTACTAGGAAACAAATACGTATTTCAGGTGGATGAATATTTCTGAGAATAATCTTGTGAAAAGATGACTATAAATCCACATACATGAACATGAATTTAGGGAGTGTAAAATAAGACACATATATTTTATATTTTGAGAAATATGGTGAGTGTGTGTGTATATATATACATAGATATATATACAACACCACAAACACAGAGACATTAAGAAGTAAAAATATATATGCCAATTGAAATTCATCATGAAATATATATCATTTAAAGATCCAAAAATATTTATTTTACTGAACATGGATGTATGTATCATGTTGTTCAAGTAGGAAGCTCACCCATAGGTTGATTTTCAGTTCAAACAGCATTTAGGAGGAGTGATTTCTTCTCACAGATTGTATCTCCCATGTCAGCCACCTCAAAAGAATGTAGCTGGGAAACCAGGTAGGATTCTGTATGTGCATGTAAAAAGACATGTGCTGAATAGGCTGCAAAGAAAGGAAGACAGGAATTCAGATATTTGTTAAGTTTAAAAACACATGGAGTTCTATTACATTGGACTGGATTCATAACATGTACCCTTTATAATTCAAAAGGCCTGTCCAACTACGCCTCATGCCTCCTCTGTACTGCTAGTATTTTTATTCTGTTTGGGTTATTTTTCTCTATCATATTATGATTCGTAGTCAGAGTCTAGTAGGGTATGGGTTAGTGTCAGGGATTCAGTTTTTGGAATGGAAAATAGGAAAATAAGTCCAATGTTTATGCAAATATGTTCTACACAAAATCTTCCCACAATCATCCAGAAAAATGCCTTGACAATACCCTTGCCCCATGTAAGACCCAATTCGAGAAGAAGAGTCAGAAAATCATTGAATACATATGTGGAATGAAAAATGCTCAGGAGTTCACAACTTTGGAGGTGGTAGAGGAGTTTCCAGAAGTAAGGGACAGGATAAACACTCCACAAACATGGAGCTCTGCTTGCCTAAAGACTTCTTGAGAAACTGCCTCTGAGAATGGGCTTTTGAAATATATGTTGTTGTCAGGAGCTTTAGCTTCTTTTGTAGTGAGACCATCAAAGCTGGGTCTTCATCTATGTGACCTGGAGGATATGGCTTCTGATTTTCCAATGAACATGAGGCAGAAGTGCTGAATTCTCTCTTTGTAGGTAAACTGTGGCCATTGGGGGCTAAGTGTCTCCCCGTGGGGACTCTGAAGCCATTTGGTCATCCTCCACTTTTCGTGGTGTTTCTTGCTGCTGCACTAGGAGTTTGGTATTTGCTTCACGAAATACAAGGAGTTTAACTGGGACACAGTGCTGGAGGGAGTTCTGTCACGTGTGGTGGGTCAGGGTCCTAGGAGAATGCACCAACCATGATTCTATCTTACAGAGCGTGGCCCCTTGACCATAGCAACCTGATTCTGAACATTGTTCTGAAACCTCTTCATATAACAAGATGCCTTTACATATAAGGGTCTGCTGGGTGCACCATGTCAGTCACAAGCCATTTGGAAGCCCATCGCAGATCCACATGGCCCCACCACAGATGTTTTATCACACACCTGCACACCACTGCTCTAGGCCCACTACTCAGCAGGCCCCACCATACTGGCATCTCTGTTCTTCATCATTTTCATGAAACCCGTCAATCAAGGCACCTGTCTGGTACACTCATGATCAGCAACAGGACATCCAAAGGTTCTCCAGTGCCACCTGGTCATGGGAATTTCAAAGATTGCATGGTATTTATCTAGCCGTTTTTAAAGGATGAAGTTGGAGGCACTGTGGGTTTCCGTTCATTCAGGAACCATTAAATGGTGAGAAAGATCATTTCAATGAAATCTCTGGAGAACTCTAACAAACAAGGCTTCCCAAAGAGTGGCCAAAACGTCACATGAAACCAGGCCCACTGAGGTGTACAATGTGAGGTCCATGTGTGTTTTGACTCTCAACTATGGCTGCCAGGTCTTTAAGAATAAAATCATGTGATATCCTGGCTGAGATTCCCAGTGTTCTGTGGAAAGTCACCGTGGGCTTCGATCTCAGTTTCCAGGGGGGGGCTCTCATGAGTGGCCTCGGAAAATCCCAACTCAATTCATGGGAATACTTCTCTGAGTTCAGTTCCAGAACTCAGTCTCCAAGGGAATCACACCAGAGTTCAAGCCCAGGCGGACCCAGTCCTCTCTTCCACCGCCACACAAATGACCACAATTCAAACCAAAACACTGCCAAAAGGCCCTCATCTTCTTCCACATAGACAATACTCATAACCTCTGGCTGGAGGTTTCCATGAGGGGCGCAGCCTAAGACAGTGTCCACAATAAGCTCCCTTGCCCATCATTTGCCTAATGTCAGGGTGGCCTGGACACCCTTCCTTTGAACCAGGAGTGATCAAATAGGCCTGCCTTTAATACTGCTCAGCTTCTCCGCTTGGAGGCCTGCTGATCTTGGGGTATAGATTCTTTGTGTGAATTGGAGTCATGAAAAAACCCAAGCACATAATGGCTAGCCTCTGCAGGGCTTTGAAAAACTCATTTGACCCAAAGGATCCCTATTCTCACTTGATGGAGGACAGGAACCTTACAGAGGAAGGCAAGAGACTTCATCCACATTGACTGCTTTTTTGCCATATTGGCTATGGATGCACATATGGGATCTTTCTTGAGATCCATCAGGTGCTGACAATCTAAGCCACAGCCTTACACAGGGCCAAGAGGCTGATTCAGACACATCCCTTTGCAAAGCAATTAAGCAAAGAGCCACAAGTGATGCCCGTTCGTTTGCATTTGAAAACTGTTTTCTTCAGGCTTCACAAAGGGGTGTCCTGAGGCAAAGACCTTGCTGACATCCAGGGAAACAGAACAATAGGTAAGCAAAAGGCCCAAAGCAGGGTTTCTCCACTGAGACTTTAATGGGCCCACTGATATCTGAGTTTTCTGAGATGCTCACTATTCATTTCAGCTATCTAGTACATGGCAATGTCACCAAGCTTAAAGGTGGTACATATCTTGGACACAAAACCATGAGCCTATTCTGAAGAGGGGCCAGAATTCAGGAAAAAACCAGAAATTTAGGAAGATAGTAGGTTTTGCCCATGGATAAGGCAAGCCCCAGTCCATTCATAAATTGGGCAGGATGAATGCTGGAAGCTTTCTACTAGACAGGACACATCCATTGATGCATTCTCTTTTCTAATGTCTACAACCACGGACACAGTGCGATACACAGACATAGCAACACTCGCCTTGTCAAAAGACTTGCTAGAAACAGTCCACTCCAAACCAAACAAACCGCCTTTCCTAGCTCTTCTCAGAACATGAGACCAAACCACAGACTCACACCCACACCCACAAAGCCACCTCCTTCCCCCCAAGTAGGTCTGTGACTACCCGCAGTGTCCTCTGACTGGTGGGCCATACTATGTTCCAACGAAATGTCCTGTCCTGTCTCAGATCTAGACTCATTGGCCAATTCTGTGAAGTTATCAGGAGCCAGGGGTGAGCCACTACCTGCTTTCTCAGGAAAGACCCCCTTCAGAGCTTTCTTGGCAATTGGCCATCCGCACATCTGTGGGTACCAAGAAAGACTGACTCTGTCCTCGGTAAATCCAAACAAGTGAGCCCACTGGGACTGGCACTGGGACTGCCTCTGGGTGCCTGGCTTCCTGGATCCCATGTTCAGAGAGTTCCATCACCAAGGAAGTGTGGTGAGGTCACTTCCTTCAGGAACTGAATGAGGTCACTGCCTTGGAAACCACTCTGTCCTAACTGTTGCTTCCAAGGGTCCCATGAGATGGAGGCTGCCCCTGCTTCCTGTGACACTTTCACAAGTTAGAATGGTATATCAACCATAGGCACCCAGGAAAAGCTCTCCACACAGGCCTGGTTTGGTCCATCTTGTCTACATTAAGAAGAGAGAGGCTCATTCAGACACATCTTTTCATCCTGACCAGGTTGTTTGCCACAGAAGATGACTTCTGCTCTCTCAGGTCCTTCCTGGCTGCCTACATCTTCTCCAGGGATCATTTCTGCATGGACCTTTGAGGTTCTCAGCAGGTGGAAGATCCCCTACATTCCTGTATTGTAAGCCCAACTCTGTCCCTGCTCTTCTGTAAAGTTAGATTGAGGGAAAAGTAAATGCTTGGGATTAAGAACATGTTCGATTTGGGTTAGAAATCATTCTGCTGGATGAAGAATGGTATTGGGAACCTGTGATATTTATAATAATATAGAGGTGAAATATATGTATGAAAACAGAAATCTAAGTAAGATTTGAAGGCCAGAAGAACATTGGGCCCTTGATTGAAATACTTAGCTTTGAATTACATTCTGTACAGATGTCTCTGACAAATCCATATACAATGGCATAGGACCTTGTACCTTGGATGATTGAATGTAGAAGAGAAGATCCAGTCAAAAAGGGATAGTAGGTAGGATTAGGAAGATAGTCGTTAGGTTTAGGAAGAAGAGTGGGTATAATATTTGGACCAAAAGTTCTTTAGCAATAGGGTGTCTGTTAGAGAGTGAATGTAAATGTCAGCACATGTGAAGAGTCAGTCACAATGATGAACTGGGGAAGATATGTAGGAAAGCAGATATGAATATAGACATTAGGAAATCAGGAAAAGTATAAAGTGAGTGATAGGATTTGACATTTTCAACAGGGTTGAGGTTGAATATATAATCTAAGGCAGAAACAAATGTGTAGTCACCAATAGAATTGACATTTGAGAGCATTAGGCAACCTGGACAAGGATGGTTTTAGTAATCCATGCTAACTTTCCAATTAGGCTTTGGTACAATCATAAGTGTGACCTTTGCATTTTGTGTCCAGAATATCACTGTGATAAAATATATATGTAGATCAGGTGACATGAGTATTTCTTCAACTATTTGTTGGAGCAATGTATAGAAGACGTATAAATTAGCATTCAGGGGTACAAATAGGTATACCCAGGGTCTATGTGTATAGAGATAATGCATTAATAGACCACAATGTGAATAGAGAATATAACTCGTTCCAATTTAAATAATGGATTGAATTGATATCTGAAAATATATAGGAAATCTTAAATTGATACAGGATCATTCATTCAAACCAGTTATACATCTAATGGTAATATTAGGGTGATGGTTTACCATGAGGGGTGTGTGAGTTTTGGTTCCAAAGTGATTATGGAAATCCAAAATAATATGCTTGGAAAGAAGTCTCATGAAAAGACCAGTCAAGAAACATGGAGGAATACATGTGTTCTGAAGCAGGATTTGATGGAAAGTGAACCAAATGCCTAGAAATTTGTGAACATGAGGATGAAATATATATCCTATGATGTGCATCAACTGAAGAAACAGTAATGTACCAGTGTTGAATAAAAATAAATGTCCAAATACACATCATGTCCCATAGGAGTCTACTTGCACTGATGTTACAAAGGGTCAGTTACTGAAGAAATGTTAGGATTTCTATTCACCATTCACTGAAGTTAGTTTTCAGTACTAGGAAACAAATACGTATTTCAGGTGGATGAATATTTCTGAGAATAATCTTGTGAAAAGATGACTATAAATCCACATACATGAACATGAATTTAGGGAGTGTAAAATAAGACACATATATTTTATATTTTGAGAAATCTGGTGAGTGTGTGTGTGTATATATATACATAGATATATATACAAAACCACAAACACAGAGACATTAAGAAGTAAAAATATATATGCCAATTGAAATTCATCATGAAATATATATCATTTAAAGATCCAAAAATATTTATTTTACTGAACATGGATGTATGTATCATGTTGTTCAAGTAGGAAGCTCACCCATAGGTTGATTTTCAGTTCAAACAGCATTTAGGAGGAGTGATTTCTTCTCACAGATTGTATCTCCCATGTCAGCCACCTCAAAAGAATGTAGCTGGGAAACCAGGTAGGATTCTGTATGTGCATGTAAAAAGACATGTGCTGAATAGGCTGCAAAGAAAGGAAGACAGGAATTCAGATATTTGTTAAGTTTAAAAACACATGGAGTTCTATTACATTGGACTGGATTCATAACATGTACCCTTTATAATTCAAAAGGCCTGTCCAACTACGCCTCATGCCTCCTCTGTACTGCTAGTATTTTTATTCTGTTTGGGTTATTTTTCTCTATCATATTATGATTCGTAGTCAGAGTCTAGTAGGGTATGGGTTAGTGTCAGGGATTCAGTTTTTGGAATGGAAAATAGGAAAATAAGTCCAATGTTTATGCAAATATGTTCTACACAAAATCTTCCCACAATCATCCAGAAAAATGCCTTGACAATACCCTTGCCCCATGTAAGACCCAATTCGAGAAGAAGAGTCAGAAAATCATTGAATACATATGTGGAATGAAAAATGCTCAGGAGTTCACAACTTTGGAGGTGGTAGAGGAGTTTCCAGATGTAAGGGACAGGATAAACACTCCACAAACATGGAGCTCTGCTTGCCTAAAGACTTCTTGAGAAACTGCCTCTGAGAATGGGCTTTTGAAATATATGTTGTTGTCAGGAGCTTTAGCTTCTTTTGTAGTGAGACCATCAAAGCTGGGTCTTCATCTATGTGACCTGGAGGATATGGCTTCTGATTTTCCAATGAACATGAGGCAGAAGTGCTGAATTCTCTCTTTGTAGGTAAACTGTGGCCATTGGGGGCTAAGTGTCTCCCCGTGGGGACTCTGAAGCCATTTGGTCATCCTCCACTTTTCGTGGTGTTTCTTGCTGCTGCACTAGGAGTTTGGTATTTGCTTCACGAAATACAAGGAGTTTAACTGGGACACAGTGCTGGAGGGAGTTCTGTCACGTGTGGTGGGTCAGGGTCCTAGGAGAATGCACCAACCATGATTCTATCTTACAGAGCGTGGCCCCTTGACCATAGCAACCTGATTCTGAACATTGTTCTGAAACCTCTTCATATAACAAGATGCCTTTACATATAAGGGTCTGCTGGGTGCACCATGTCAGTCACAAGCCATTTGGAAGCCCATCGCAGATCCACATGGCCCCACCACAGATGTTTTATCACACACCTGCACACCACTGCTCTAGGCCCACTACTCAGCAGGCCCCACCATACTGGCATCTCTGTTCTTCATCATTTTCATGAAACCCGTCAATCAAGGCACCTGTCTGGTACACTCATGATCAGCAACAGGACATCCAAAGGTTCTCCAGTGCCACCTGGTCATGGGAATTTCAAAGATTGCATGGTATTTATCTAGCCGTTTTTAAAGGATGAAGTTGGAGGCACTGTGGGTTTCCGTTCATTCAGGAACCATTAAATGGTGAGAAAGATCATTTCAATGAAATCTCTGGAGAACTCTAACAAACAAGGCTTCCCAAAGAGTGGCCAAAACGTCACATGAAACCAGGCCCACTGAGGTGTACAATGTGAGGTCCATGTGTGTTTTGACTCTCAACTATGGCTGCCAGGTCTTTAAGAATAAAATCATGTGATATCCTGGCTGAGATTCCCAGTGTTCTGTGGAAAGTCACCGTGGGCTTCGATCTCAGTTTCCAGGGGGGGGCTCTCATGAGTGGCCTCGGAAAATCCCAACTCAATTCATGGGAATACTTCTCTGAGTTCAGTTCCAGAACTCAGTCTCCAAGGGAATCACACCAGAGTTCAAGCCCAGGCGGACCCAGTCCTCTCTTCCACCGCCACACAAATGACCACAATTCAAACCAAAACAGTGCCAAAAGGCCCTCATCTTCTTCCACATAGACAATACTCATAACCTCTGGCTGGAGGTTTCCATGAGGGGCGCAGCCTAAGACAGTGTCCACAATAAGCTCCCTTGCCCATCATTTGCCTAATGTCAGGGTGGCCTGGACACCCTTCCTTTGAACCAGGAGTGATCAAATAGGCCTGCCTTTAATACTGCTCAGCTTCTCCGCTTGGAGGCCTGCTGATCTTGGGGTATAGATTCTTTGTGTGAATTGGAGTCATGAAAAAACCCAAGCACATAATGGCTAGCCTCTGCAGGGCTTTGAAAAACTCATTTGACCCAAAGGATCCCTATTCTCACTTGATGGAGGACAGGAACCTTACAGAGGAAGGCAAGAGACTTCATCCACATTGACTGCTTTTTTGCCATATTGGCTATGGATGCACATATGGGATCTTTCTTGAGATCCATCAGGTGCTGACAATCTAAGCCACAGCCTTACACAGGGCCAAGAGGCTGATTCAGACACAACCCTTTGCAAAGCAATTAAGCAAAGAGCCACAAGTGATGCCCGTTCGTTTGCATTTGAAAACTGTTTTCTTCAGGCTTCACAAAGGGGTGTCCTGAGGCAAAGACCTTGCTGACATCCAGGGAAACAGAACAATAGGTAAGCAAAAGGCCCAAAGCAGGGTTTCTCCACTGAGAACTTAATGGGCCCACTGATATCTGAGTTTTCTGAGATGCTCACTATTCATTTCAGCTATCTAGTACATGGCAATGTCACCAAGCTTAAAGGTGGTACATATCTTGGACACAAAACCATGAGCCTATTCTGAAGAGGGGCCAGAATTCAGGAAAAAACCAGAAATTTAGGAAGATAGTAGGTTTTGCCCATGGATAAGGCAAGCCCCAGTCCATTCATAAATTGGGCAGGATGAATGCTGGAAGCTTTCTACTAGACAGGACACATCCATTGATGCATTCTCTTTTCTAATGTCTACAACCACGGACACAGTGCGATACACAGACATAGCAACACTCGCCTTGTCAAAAGACTTGCTAGAAACAGTCCACTCCAAACCAAACAAAGCGCCTTTCCTAGCTCTTCTCAGAACATGAGACCAAACCACAGACTCACACCCACACCCACAAAGCCACCTCCTTCCCCCAAGTAGGTCTGTGACTACCCGCAGTGTCCTCTGACAAGTGGGCCATACTATGTTCCCCCGAATGGACTGTCCTGTCTCAGATCTGGACTCCTTGGCCTATTCTGTTAAGTTATCAGGAGCCAGGGGTGAGCCACTACCTGCTTTCTCAGGAAAGACCCCCTTCAGAGCTTCCTTGGCAATTTGCCATCCGCACATCTGTAGGTACCAAGAAAGACTGACTCTGTCCTTGGTAAATCCAAACAAGTGAGCCCACTGGGACTGGCAGTGGAACTGCCTCTGGGTGCCTGGCTTCCTGGATCCCAAGTTCAGAGAGTTCCATCACCAAGGAAGTGTGGTGAGGTCACTTCCTTCAGGAACTGAATGAGGTCACTGCCTTGGAAACCACTCTGTCCTAACTGTTGCTTCCAAGGGTCCCATGAGATGGAGGCTGCCCCTGCTTCCTGTGACACTTTCACAAGTTAGAATGGTATATCAACCATAGGCACCCAGGAAAAGCTCTCCACACAGGCCTGGTTTGGTCCATCTTGTCTACATTAAGAAGAGAGAGGCTCATTCAGACACATCTTTTCATCCTGACCAGGTTGTTTGCCACAGAAGATGACTTCTGCTCTCTCAGGTCCTTCCTGGCTGCCTACATCTTCTCCAGGGATCATTTCTGCATGGACCTTTGAGGTTCTCAGCAGGTGGAAGATCCCCTACATTCCTGTATTGTAAGACCAACTCTGTCCCTGCTCTTCTGTAAAGTTAGATTGAGGGAAAAGTAAATGCTTGGGGTTAAGAACATGTTCGATTTGGGTTAAAAATCATTCTGCTGGATGAAGAATGGTATTGGGAACCTGTGATATTTATAATAATATAGAGGTGAAATATATGTATGAAAACAGAAATCTAAGTAAGATTTGAAGGCCAGAAGGGCATTGGGCCCTTGATTGAAATACTTAGCTTTGAATTACATTCTGTACAGATGTCTCTGACAAATCCATATACAATGGCATAGGACCTTGTACCTTGGATGATTGAATGTAGAAGAGAAGATCCAGTCAAAAAGGGATAGGAGGTAGGATTAGGAAGATAGTCAGTAGGTTTAGGAAGAAGAGTGGGTATAATATTTGGACCAAAAGTTCTTTAGCAATAGGGTGTCTGTTAGAGAGTGAATGTAAATGTCAGCACATGTGAAGAGTCAGTCACAATGATGATCTGGGAAAGATATGTAGGAAAGCAGATATGAATATAGACATTAGGAAATCAGGAAAAGTATAAAGTGAGTGATAGGATTTGACATTTTCAACAGGGTTGAGGTTGAATATATAATCTAAGGCAGAAACAAATGTGTAGTCACCAATAGGATTGACATTTGAGAGCATTAGGCAACCTGGACAAGGATGGTTTTAGTAATCCATGCTAACTTTCCAATTAGGCTTTGGTACAATCATAAGTGTGACCTTTGCATTTTGTGTCCAGAATATCACTGTGATAAAATATATATGTAGATCAGGTGACATGAGTATTTCTTCAACTATTTTTGGGAGCAATGTATTGAAGACGTATAAATTAGCATTCGGGGGTACAAATAGGTATACCCAGGGTCTATGAGTATAGAGATAATGCATGAATAGACCACACTGTGAATAAAGAATATAACTGGTTCCAATTTAAATAATGGATTGAATTGATATCTTAAAATATATAGGAAATCTTATATTGATACAGGATCATTCATTCCAACCAGTTTTACATCTAATGGTAATATTAGTGTGATGGTTTACCATGAGGGGTGTGTGAGTTTTGGTTCCAAAGTGATTAAGGAAATCCAAAATAATATGCTTGGAAAGAAGTCTCCTGAAAAGACCAGTCAAGAAACATGGAGGAATACATGTGTTCTGAAGCAGGATTTGATGGAAAGTGAACCAAATGCCTAGAAATTTGTGAACATGAGGATGAAATATATATCCTATGATGTGCATCAACTGAAGAAATAGTAATGTGCCAGTGTTGAATAAAAATAAATGTCCAAATACATATCATGTTCCATAGGAGTCTACTTGCATTGATGTTAAACAGGGTCAGTTACTGAAGAAATGTTAGGACTTCTATTCACCATTCACTGAAGTTAGTTTTCAGTACTAGGAAACAAATACGTATTTCAGGTGGATGAATATTTCTGAGAATAATCTTGTGAAAAGTTGATTATAAATTCACATACATGAACATGAATTTAGGGAGTGTAAAATAAGACACATATATTTTATATTTTGAAAAATCTGGAGAGTGTGTGTGTGTATATATACATAGATATATATACACAAACACAAACACAGAGACATTAAGAAGTAAAAATATATATGCCAATTGAAATTCATCATGAAATATATATCATTTAAAGATCCAAAAATATTTATTTTACTGAACATGGATGTATGTATCATGTTGTTCAAGTAGGAAGCTCACCCATAGGTTGATTTTCAGTTCAAACAGCATTTAGGAGGAGTGATTTCTTCTCACAGATTGTATCTGCCAAGTCAGCCACCTCAAAAGAATGTAGCTGGGAAACCAGGTAGGATTCTGTATGTGCATGTAAAAAGACATGTGCCGAATAGGCTGCAAAGAAAAGGAGACAGGAATTCACATATTTGTTAAGTTTAAAATCCCATGGAGATCTATTACATTTGACTAGATTCATAACATGTACCCTTTATAATTCAAAAGGCCTGTCCAACTACGCCTCACGCCTCCTCTGAACTGCTAGTATTTTTATTCTGTTTGGGTTATTTTTCTCTATCATATTATGATTCATAGTCAGAGTCTAGTAGGGTATGGGTTAGTGTCAGGGATTCAGTTTTTGGAATGGAAAATAGGAAAATAAATCCAATGTTTATGCAAATATGTTCTCCACAAAATCTTCCCACAATCATCCAGAAAAATGCCTTCACAATACCCTTGCCCCGTGTAAGACACAATTCGAGAAGAAGAGTTAGAAAATCATTTAATACATATGTGGAATGAAAAATGCTCAGGAGTTCACAACTTTGGAGGTGGTAGAGGAGTTTCCAGAAGTAAGGGACAGGAGAAACACTCCACAAACATGGAGCTCTTTTTGTAGTGAGACCATCAAAGCTGGGTCTTCATCTATGTGACCTGGAGGATATGGTTTCTGATTTTCCAATGAACATGAGGCAGAAGTGCTGAATTCTCTCTTTGTACGTAAACTGTGGCCATTGGGGGCTAAGTTTCTCCCCGTGGGGACTCTGAAGCCATTTGGTCATCCTCCACTTTTCGTGGTGTTTCTTGCTGCTGCACTAGGAGTTTGGTATTTGCTTCACGAAATACAAGGAGTTTAACTGGGACACAGTGCTGGAGGGAGTTCTGTCACGTGTGGTGGGTCAGGGTCCTAGGAGAATGCACCAACCATGATTCTATCTTACAGAGCGTGGCCCCTTGACCATAGCAACATGATTCTGAACATTGTTCTGAAACCTCTTCATATAACAAGATGCCTTTACATATAAGGGTCTGCTGGGTGCACCATGTCAGTCACAAGCCATTTGGAAGCCCATCGCAGATCCACATGGCACCACCACAGATGTTTTATCACACACCTGCACACCACTGCTCTAGGCCCACTACTCAGCAGGCCCCACCATACTGGCATCTCTGTTCTTCATCATTTTCATGAAACCCGTCAATCAAGGCACCTGTCTGGTACACTCATGATCAGCAACAGGACATCCAAAGGTTCTCCAGTGCCACCTGGTCACGGGAATTTCAAAGATTGCATGGTATTTATCTAGCCGTTTTAAAGGATGAAGTTGGAGGCACTGTGGGTTTCCATTCATTCAGGAACCATTAAATGGTGAGAAAGATCATTTCAATGAAATCTCTGGAGAACTCTAACAAACAAGGCTTCCCAAAGAGTGGCCAAAACGTCACATGAAACCAGGCCCACTGAGGTGTACAATGTGAGGTCCATGTGTGTTTTGACTCTCAACTATGGCTGCCAGGTCTTTAAGAATAAAATCATGTGATATCCTGGCTGAGATTCCCAGTGTTCTGTGGAAAGTCACCCTGGGCTTCGATCTCAGTTTCCAGGGGGGGCTCTCATGAGTGGCCTCGGAAAATCCCAACTCAATTCATGGCAATACTTCTCTGAGTTCAGTTCCAGAACTCAGTCTCCAAGGGAATCACACCAGAGTTCAAGCCCAGGCGGACCCAGTCCTCTCTTCCACCGCCACACAAATGACCACAATTCAAACCAAAACACTGCCAAAAGGCCCTCATCTTCTTCCATATAGACAATACTCATAACCTCTGGCTGGAGGTTTCCATGAGGGGCGCAGCCTAAGACAGTGTCCACAATAAGCTCCCTTGCCCATCATTTGCCTAATGTCAGGGTGGCCTGGACACCCTTCCTTTGAACCAGGAGTGATCAAATAGGCCTGCCTTTAATACTGCTCAGCTTCTCCGCTTGGAGGCCTGCTGATCTTGGGGTATAGATTCTTTGTGTGAATTGGAGTCATGAGAAAACCCAAGCACATAATGGCTAGCCTCTGCAGGGCTTTGAAAAACTCATTTGACCCAAAGGATCCCTATTCTCACTTGATGGAGGACAGGAACCTTACAGAGGAAGGCAAGAGACTTCATCCACATTGACTGCTTTTTTGCCATATTGGCTAAGGATGCACATATGGGATCTTTCTTGAGATCCATCAGGTGCTGACAATCTAAGCCACAGCCTTACACAGGGCCAAGAGGCTGATTCAGACACATCCCTTTGCAAAGCAATTAAGCAAAGAGCCACAAGTGATGCCCGTTCGTTTGCATTTGAAAACTGTTTTCTTCAGGCTTCACAAAGGGGTGTCCTGAGGCAAAGACCTTGCTGACATCCAGGGAAACAGAACAATAGGTAAGCAAAAGGCCCAAAGCAGGGTTTCTCCACTGAGAACTTAATGGGCCCACTGATATCTGAGTTTTCTGAGATGCTCACTATTCATTTCAGCTATCTAGTACATGGCAATGTCACCAAGCTTAAAGGTGGTACATATCTTGGACACAAAACCATGAGCCTATTCTGAAGAGTGGCCAGAATTCAGGAAAAAACCAGAAATTTAGGAAGATAGTAGGTTTTGCCCATGGATAAGGCAAGCCCCAGTCCATTCATAAATTGGGCAGGATGAATGCTGGAAGCTTTCTACTAGACAGGACACATCCATTGATGCATTCTCTTTTCTAATGTCTACAACCATGGACACAGTGCGATACACAGACATAGCAACACTCGCCTTGTCAAAAGACTTGCTAGAAACAGTCCACTCCAAACCAAACAAACCGCCTTTCCTAGCTCTTCTCAGAACATGAGACCAAACCACAGACTCACACCCACACCCTCAAAGCCACCTCCTTCCCCCACGTAGGTCTGTGACTACCCGCAGTGTCCTCTGACAGGTGGGCCATACTATGTTCCCCCGAAATGGCCTGTCCTGTCTCAGATCTGGACTCCTTGGACTATTCTGTGAAGTTATCAGGAGCCAGGGGTGAGCCACTACCTGCTTTCTCAGGAAAGACCCCCTTCAGAGCTTCCTTGGTAATTGGCCATCCTCACATCTGTAGGTACCAAGAAAGACTGACTCTGTCATCGGTAAATCCAAACAAGTGAGCCCACTGGGACTGGTACTGGGACTGCCTCTGGGTGCCTGGCTTCCTGGATCCCAAGTTCAGAGAGTTCCATCACCAAGGAAGTGTGGTGAGGTCACTTCCTTCAGGAACTGAATGAGGTCACTGCCTTGGAAAACACTCTGTCCTAACTGTTGCTTCCAAGGGTCCCATGAGATGGAGGCTGCCCCTGCTTCCTGTGACACTTTCACAAGTTAGAATGGTATATCAGCCATAGGCACCCAGGAAAAGCTCTCCACACAAGCCTGGTTTGGTCCATCTTGTCTACATTAAGAAGAGAGAGGCTCATTCAGACACATCTTTTCATCCTGACCAGGTTGTTTGCCACAGAAAATGACTTCTGCTCTCTCAGGTCCTTCCTGGCTGCCTACATCTTCTCCAGGGATCATTTCTGCATGGACCTTTGAGGTTCTCAGCAGGTGGAAGATCCCCTACATTCCTGTATTGTAAGACCAACTCTGTCCCTGCTCTTCTATAAAGTTAGATTGAGGGAAAAGTAAATGCTTGGGGTTAAGAACATGTTCGATTTGGGTTAGAAATCATTCTGCTGGATGAAGAATGGTATTGGGAACCTGTGATATTTATAATAATATAGAGGTGAAATATTTGTATGAAAACAGAAATCTAAGTAAGATTTGAAGGCCAGAAGGGCATTGGGCCCTTGATTGAAATACTTAGCTTTGAATTACATTCTGTACAGATGTCTCTGACAAATCCATATACAATGGCATAGGACCTTGTACCTTGGATGATTGAATGTAGAAGAGAAGATCCAGTCAAAAAAGGATAGGAGGTAGGATTAGGAAGATAGTCAGTAGGTTTAGGAAGCAGAGTGGGTATAATATTTGGACCAAAAGTTCTTTAGCAATAGGGTGTCTGTTAGAGAGTGAATGTAAATGTCAGCACATGTGAAGAGTCAGTCACAATGATGAACTGGGGAAGATATGTAAGAAAGCAGATATGAATATAGACATTAGGAAATCAGGAAAAGTATAAAGTGAGTGATAGGATTTGACATTTTCAACAGGGTTGAGGTTGAATATATAATCTAAGGCAGAAACAAATGTGTAGTCACCAATAGGATTGACATTTGAGAGCATTAGGCAACCTGGACAAGGATGGTTTTAGTAATCCATGCTAACTTTCCAATTAGGCTTTGGTACAATCATAAGTGTGACCTTTGCATTTTGTGTCCAGAATATCACTGTGATAAAATATATATGTAGATCAGGTGACATGAGTATTTCTTCAACTATTTTTGGGAGCAATGTATTGAAGACGTATAAATTAGCATTCGGGGGTACAAATAGGTATACCCAGGGTCTATGAGTATAGAGATAATGCATGAATAGACCACACTGTGAATAAAGAATATAACTGGTTCCAATTTAAATAATGGATTGATTTGATATCTGAAAATATATAGGAAATCTTATATTGATACAGGATCATTCATTCCAACCAGTTATACATCTAATGGTAATATTAGGGTGATGGTTTACCATGAGGGGTGTGTGAGTTTTGGTTCCAAAGTGATTATGGAAATCCAAAATAATATGCTTGGAAAGAAGTCTCCTGAAAAGACCAATCAAGAAACATGGAGGAATACATGTGTTCTGAAGCAGGATTTGATGGAAAGTGAACCAAATGCCTAGAAATTTGTGAACATGAGGATGAAATATATATCCTATGATGTGCATCAACTGAAGAAATAGTAATGTACCAGTGTTGAATAAAAATAAATGTCCAAATACACATCATGTCCCATAGGAGTCTACTTGCATTGATGTTAAATAGGGTCAGTTACTGAAGACATGTTAGGATTTCTATTCACCATTCACTGAAGTTAGTTTTCAGTACTAGGAAACAAATACGTATTTCAGGTGGATGAATATTTCTGAGAATAATCTTGTGAAAAGTTGATTATAAAACCACATACATGAACATGAATTTAGGGAGTGTAAAATAAGACACATATATTTTATATTTTGAAAAATCTGGAGAGTGTGTGTGTGTATATATATACATAGATATATATACAAAAAAACACAAACACAGAGACATTAAGAAGTAAAAATATATATGCCAATTGAAATTCATCATGAAATATATATCATTTAAAGATCCAAAAATATTTATTTTACTGAACATGGATGTATGTATCATGTTGTTCAAGTAGGAAGCTCACCCATAGGTTGATTTTCAGTTCAAACAGCATTTAGGAGGAGTGATTTCTTCTCACAGATTGTATCTCCCAAGTCAGCCACCTCAAAAGAATGTAGCTGGGAAACCAGGTAGGATTCTGTATTTGCATGTAAAAAGACATGTGCTGAATAGGCTGCAAAGACAGGGAGACAGGAATTCAGATATTTGTTAAGTTTAAAAACACATGGAGTTCTATTACATTGGACTGGATTCATAACATGTACCCTTTACAATTCAAAAGGCCTGTCCAACTACGCATCATGCCTCCTCTGAACTGCTAGTATTTTTATTCTGTTTGGGTTATTTTTCTCTATCATATTATGCTTCGTAGTCAGAGTCTAGTAGGGTATGGGTTAGTGTCAGGGATTCAGTTTTTGGAATGGAAAATAGGAAAATAAATCCAATGTTTATGCAAATATGTTCTACACAAAATCTTCCCACAATCATCCAGAAAAATGCCTTGACAATACCCTTGCCCCATGTAAGATGCAATTCGAGAAGAAGAGTTAGAAAATCATTGAATACATATGTGGAATGAAAAATGCTCAGGAGTTCACAACTTTGGAGGTGGTAGAGGAGTTTCCAGAAGTAAGGGACAGGAGAAACACTCCACAAACATGGAGCTCTGCTGGCCTAAAGACTTCTTGAGAAACTGCCTCTGAGAATGGGCTTTTGAAATATATGTTTTTGTCAGGGGCTTTAGCTTCTTTTGTAGTGAGACCATCAAAGCTGGGTCTTCATCTATGTGACCGGGAGGATATGGTTTCTGATTTTCCAATGAACATGAGGCAGAACTGCTGAATTCTCTCTTTGTAGGTAAACTGTGGCCATTGGGGGCTAAGTGTCTCCCCGTGGGGACTCTGAAGCCATTTGTTCATCCTTCACTTTTCGTGGTGTTTCTTGCTGCTGCACTAGGAGTTTGGTATTTGCTTCACGAAATACAAGGAGTTTAACTGGGACACAGTGCTGGAGGGAGTTCTGTCACGTGTGGTGGGTCAGGGTCCTAGGAGAATGCACCAACCATGATTCTATCTTACAGAGCGTGGCCCCTTGACCATAGCAACCTGATTCTGAACATTGTTCTGAAACCTCTTCATATAACAAGATGCCTTTACATATAAGGGTCTGCTGGGTGCACCATGTCAGTCACAAGCCATTTGGAAGCCCATCGCAGATCCACATGGCCCCACCACAGATGTTTTATCACACACCTGCACACCACTGCTCTAGGCCCACTACTCAGCAGGCCCCACCATACTGGCATCTCTGTTCTTCATCATTTTCATGAAACCCGTCAATCAAGGCACCTGTCTGGTACACTCATGATCAGCAACAGGACATCCAAAGGTTCTCCAGTGCCACCTGGTCATGGGAATTTCAAAGATTGCATGGTATTTATCTAGCCGTTTTTAAAGGATGAAGTTGGAGGCACTGTGGGTTTCCATTCATTCAGGAACCATTAAATGGTGAGAAAGATCATTTCAATGAAATCTCTGGAGAACTCTAACAAACAAGGCTTCCCAAAGAGTGGCCAAAACGTCACATGAAACCAGGCCCACTGAGGTGTACAATGTGAGGTCCATGTGTGTTTTGACTCTCAACTATGGCTGCCAGGTCTTTAAGAATAAAATCATGTGATATCCTGGCTGAGATTCCCAGTGTTCTGTGGAAAGTCACCCTGGGCTTCGATCTCAGTTTCCAGGGGGGGCTCTCATGGGTGGCCTTGGAAAATCCCAACTCAATTCATGGCAATACTTCTCTGAGTTCAGTTCCAGAACTCAGTCTCCAAGGGAATCACACCAGAGTTCAAGCCCAGGCGGACCCAGTCCTCTCTTCCACCGCCACACAAATGACCACAATTCAAACCAAAACACTGCCAAAAGGCCCTCATCTTCTTCCATATAGACAATACTCATAACCTCTGGCTGGAGGTTTCCATGAGAGGTGCAGCCTAAGACAGTGTCCACAATAAGCTCCCTTGCCCATCATTTGCCTAATGTCAGGGTGGCCTGGACACCCTTCCTTTGAACCAGGAGTGATCAAATAGGCCTGCCTTTAATACTGCTCAGCTTCTCCGCTTGGAGGCCTGCTGATCTTGGGGTATAGATTCTTTGTGTGAATTGGAGTCATGAGAAAACCCAAGCACATAATGGCTAGCCTCTGCAGGGCTTTGAAAAACTCATTTGACCCAAAGGATCCCTATTCTCACTTGATGGAGGACAGGAAACTTACAGAGGAAGGCAAGAGACTTCATCCACATTGACTGCTTTATTGCCATATTGGCTATGGATGCACATATGGGATCTTTCTTGAGATCCATCAGGTGCTGACAATCTAAGCCACAGCCTTACACAGGGCCAAGAGGCTGATTCAGACACATCCCTTTGCAAAGCAATTAAGCAAATTGCCACAAGTGATGCCCGTTCGTTTGCATTTGAAAACTGTTTTCTTCAGGCTTCACAAAGGGGTGTCCTGAGGCAAAGACCTTGCTGACATCCAGGGAAACAAAACAATAGGTAAGCAAAAGGCCCAAAGCAGGGTTTCTCCACTGAGACTTTAATGGGCCCACTGATATCTGAGTTTTCTGAGATGCTCACTATTCATTTCAGCTATCTAGTACATGGCAATGTCACCAAGCTTGGAGGTGGTACATATCTTGGACACAAAACCATGAGCCTATTCTGAAGAGTGGCCAGAATTCAGGAAAATACCAGAAATTTAGGAAGATAGTAGGTTTTGCCCATGGATAAGGCAAGCCCCAGTTTATTCATAAATTGGGCAGGATGAATGCTGGAAGCTTTCTACTAGACAGGACACATCCATTGATGCATTCTCTTTTCTAATGTCTACAACCAGGGACACAGTGCGATACACAGACATAGCAACACTCCCCTTGTCAAAAGACTTGCTAAAAGAGTCCACTCCAAACCAAACAAACCCCCTTTCCTAGCTCTTCTCAGAACATGAGACCAAACCACAGACTCACACCCACACCCACAAAGCCACCTCCTTCCCGCAAGTAGGTCTGTGACTACCCGCAGTGTCCTCTGACAGGTGGGCCATACTATGTTCTCCCGAAATGGCCTGTCCTGTCTCAGATCTGGACTCCTTGGCCTATTCTGTGAAGTTATCAGGAGCCAGGGGTGAGCCACTACCTGCTTTCTCAGGAAAGACCCCCTTCAGAGCTTTCTTGGCAATTGGCCATCCTCACATCTGTAGGTACCAAGAAAGACTGACTCTGTCCTTGGTAAATACAAACAAGTGAGCCCACTGGGACTGGCACTGGGACTGCCTCTGGGTGCCTGGCTTCCTGGATCCCAAGTTCCGAGAGTTCCATCACCAAGGAAGTGTGGTGAGGTCACTTCCTTCAGGAACTGAATGAGGTCACTGCCTTGGAAACCACTCTCTCCTAACTGTTGCTTCCATGGGTCCCATGAGATGGAGGCTGCCCCTGCTTCCTGTGACACTTTCACAAGTTAGAATGGTATATCAACCATAGGCACCCAGGAAAAGCTCTCCACACAGGCATGGTTTTGTCCATCTTGTCTACATTAAGAAGAGAGAGGCTCATTCAGACACATCTTTTCATCCTGACCAGGTTGTTTGCCACAGAAGATGACTTCTGCTCTCTCAGGTCCTTCCTGGCTGCCTACATCTTCTCCAGGGATCATTTCTGCATGGACCTTTGAGGTTCTCAGCAGGTGGAAGATCCCCTACATTCCTGTATTGTAAGACCAACTCTGTCCCTGCTCTTCTGTAAAGTTAGATTGAGGGAAAAGTAAATGCTTGGGGTTAAGATCATGTTCGATTTGGGTTAGAAATCATTCTGCTGGATGAAGAATGGTATTGGGAACCTGTGATATTTATAATAATATAGAGGTGAAATATATGTATGAAAACAGAAATCTAAGTAAGATTTGAAGGCCAGAAGGGCATTGGGCTTTTGATTGAAATACTTAGCTTTGAATTATATTCTGTACAGATGTCTCTGACAAATCCATATACAATGGCATAGGACCTTGTACCTTGGATGATTGAATGTAGAAGAGAAGATCCAGTCAAAAAGGGATAGTAGGTAGGATTAGGAAGATAGTCAGTAGGTTTAGGAAGAAGAGTGGGCATAATATTTGGACCAATAGTTCTTTAGCAATAGGGTGTCTGTTAGAGAGTGAATGTAAATGTCAGCACATGTGAAGAGTCAGTCACAATGATGAACTGGGGAAGATATGTAGGAAAGCAAATATGAATATAGACATTAGGAAATCAGGAAAAGTATAAAGTGAGTGATAGGCTTTGACATTTTCAACAGGGTTGAGGTTGAATATATAATCTAAGGCAGAAACAAATGTGTAGTCACCAATAAAATTGACATTTGAGAGCATTAGGCAACCTGGACAAGGATGGTTTTAGTAATCCATGCTAACTTTCCAATTAGGCTTTGGTACAATCATAAGTGTGACCTTTGCATTTTGTGTCCAGAATATCACTGTGATAAAATATATATGTAGATCAGGTGACATGAGTATTTCTTCAACTATTTTTGGGAGCAATGTATTGAAGACGTATAAATTAGCATTCGGGGGTACAAATAGGTATACCCAGGGTCTATGAGTATAGAGATAATGCATGAATAGACCACACTGTGAATAAAGAATATAACTGGTTCCAATTTAAATAATGGATTGAATTGATATCTGAAAATATATAGGAAATCTTATATTGATACAGGATCATTCATTCCAACCAGTTATACATCTAATGGTAATATTAGGGTGATGGTTTACCATGAGGGGTGTGTGAGTTTTGGTTCCAAAGTGATTATGGAAATCCAAAATAATATGCTTGGAAAGAAGTCTCATGAAAAGACCAGTCAAGAAACATGGAGGAATACATGTGTTCTGAAGCAGGATTTGATGGAAAGTGAACCAAATGCCTAGAAATTTGTGAACATGAGGATGAAATATATATCCTATGATGTGCATCAACTGAAGAAATAGTAATGTGCCAGTGTTGAATAAAAATAAATGTCTAAATACACATCATGTCCCATAGGAGTCTACTTGCATTGATGTTAAACAGGGTCAGTTACTGAAGAAATGTTAGGACTTCTATTCACCATTCACTGAAGTTAGTTTTCAGTACTAGGAAACAAATACGTATTTCAGGTGGATGAATATTTCTGAGAATAATCTTGTGAAAAGTTGATTATAAATCCACATACATGAACATGAATTTAGGGAGTGTAAAATAAGACACATATATTTTATATTTTGAAAAATATGGAGAGTGTGTGTGTGTATATATACATAGATATATATACACAAACACAAACACAGAGACATTAAGAAGTAAAAATATATATGCCAATTGAAATTCATCATGAAATATATATCATTTAAAGATCCAAAAATATTTATTTTACTGAACATGGATGTATGCATCATGTTGTTCAAGTAGGAAGCTCACCCATAGGTTGATTTTCAGTTCAAACAGCATTTAGGAGGAGTGATTTCTTCTCACAGATTGTATCTGCCAAGTCAGCCACCTCAAAAGAATATAGCTGGGAAACCAGGTAGGATTCTGTATGTGCATGTAAAAAGACATGTGCTGAATAGGCTGCAAAGAAAAAGAGACAGGAATTCACATATTTGTTAAGTTTAAAAACACATGGAGATCTATTACATTGGACTGGATTCATAACATGTACCCTTTATAATTCAAAAGGCCTGTCCAACTACGCCTCACGCCTCCTCTGAACTGCTAGTATTTTTATTCTGTTTGGGTTATTTTTCTCTATCATATTATGATTCGTAGTCAGAGTCTAGTAGGGTATGGGTTAGTGTCAGGGATTCAGTTTTTGGAATGGAAAATAGGAAAATAAAACCAATGTTTATGCAAATATGTTCTACACAAAATCTTCCCACAATCATCCAGAAAAATGCCTTGACAATACCCTTGCCCCATGTATGACGCAATTCGAGAAGAAGAGTTAGAAAATCATTGAATACATATGTGGAATGAAAAATGCTCAGGAGTTCACAACTTTGGAGGTGGTAGAGGAGTTTCCAGAAGTAAGGGACAGGAGAAACACTCCACAAACATGGAGCTCTGCTGGACTAAAGACTTCTTGAGAAACTGCCTCTGAGAATGGGCTTTTGAAATATATGTTGTTGTCAGGAGCTTTAGCTTCTTTTGTAGGGAGACCATCAAAGCTGGGTCTTCATCTATGTGACCTGGAGGATATGGTTTCTGATTTTCCAATGAACATGAGGCAGAAGTGCTGAATTCTCTCTTTGTAGGTAAACTGTGGCCATTGGGGGCTAAGTGTCTCCCCGTGGGGACTCTGAAGCCATTTGGTCATCCTCCACTTTTCGTGGTGTTTCTTGCTGCTGCACTAGGAGTTTGGTATTTGCTTCACGAAATACAAGGAGTTTAACTGGGACACAGTGCTGGAGGGAGTTCTGCCACGTGTGGTGGGTCAGGGTCCTAGGAGAATGCACCAACCATGATTCTATCTTACAGAGCGTGGCCCCTTGACCATAGCAACCTGATTCTGAACATTGTTCTGAAACCTCTTCATATAACAAGATGCCTTTACATATAAGGGTCTGCTGGGTGCACCGTGTCAGTCCCAAGCCATTTGGAAGCCCATCGCAGATCCACATGGCCCCACCACAGATGTTTTATCACACACCTGCACACCACTGCTCTAGGCCCACTACTCAGCAGGCCCCACCATACTGGCATCTCTGTTCTTCATCATTTTCATGAAACCCGTCAATCAAGGCACCTGTCTGGTACACTCATGATCAGCAACAGGACATCCAAAGGTTCTCCAGTGCCACCTGGTCATGGGAATTTCAAAGATTGCATGGTATTTATCTAGCCGTTTTTAAAGGATGAAGTTGGAGGCACTGTGGGTTTCCATTCATTCAGGAACCATTAAATGGTGAGAAAGATCATTTCAATGAAATCTCTGGAGAACTCTAACAAACAAGGCTTCCCAAAGAGTGGCCAAAACGTCACATGAAACCAGGCCCACTGAGGTGTACAATGTGAGGTCCATGTGTGTTTTGACTCTCAACTATGGCTGCCAGGTCGTTAAGAATAAAATCATGTGATATCCTGGCTGAGATTCCCAGTGTTCTGTGGAAAGTCACCCTGGGCTTTGATCTCAGTTTCCAGGGGGGGCTCTCATGAGTGGCCTCGGAAAATCCCAACTCAATTCATGGCAATACTTCTCTGAGTTCAGTTCCAGAACTCAGTCTCCAAGGGAATCACACCAGAGTTCAAGCCCAGGCGGACCCAGTCCTCTCTTCCACCGCCACACAAATGACCACAATTCAAACCAAAACACTGCCAAAAGGCCCTCATCTTCTTCCATATAGACAATACTCATAACCTCTGGCTGGAGGTTTCCATGAGGGGCGCAGCCTAAGACAGTGTCCACAATAAGCTCCCTTGCCCATCATTTGCCTAATGTCAGGGTGGCCTGGACACCCTTCCTTTGAACCAGGAGTGATCAAATAGGCCTGCCTTTAATACTGCTCAGCTTCTCCGCTTGGAGGCCTGCTGATCTTGGGGTATAGATTCTTTGTGTGAATTGGAGTCATGAGAAAACCCAAGCACATAATGGCTAGCCTCTGCAGGGCTTTGAAAAACTCATTTGACCCAAAGGATCCCTATTCTCACTTGATGGAGGACAGGAACCTTACAGAGGAAGGCAAGAGACTTCATCCACATTGACTGCTTTTTTGCCATATTGGCTATGGATGCACATATGGGATCTTTCTTGAGATCCATCAGGTGCTGACAATCTAAGCCACAGCCTTACACAAGGGCAAGAGGCTGATTCAGACACATCCCTTTGCAAAGCAATTAAGCAAAGAGCCACAAGTGATGCCCGTTCGTTTGCATTTGAAAACTGTTTTCTTCAGGCTTCACAAAGGGGTGTCCTGAGGCAAAGACCTTGCTGACATCCAGGGAAACAAAACAATAGGTAAGCAAAAGGCCCAAAGCAGGGTTTCTCCACTGAGACTTTAATGGGCCCACTGATATCTGAGTTTTCTGAGATGCTCACTATTCATTTCAGCTATCTAGTACATGGCAATGTCACCAAGCTTGGAGGTGGTACATATCTTGGACACAAAACCATGAGCCTATTCTGAAGAGTGGCCAGAATTCAGGAAAAAAACAAAAATTTAGGAAGATAGTAGGTTTTGCCCATGGATAAGGCAAGCCCCAGTCCATTCATAAATTGGGCAGGATGAATGCTGGAAGCTTTCTACTAGACAGGACACATCCATTGATGCATTCTCTTTTCTAATGTCTACAACCACGGACACAGTGCGATACACAGACATAGCAGCACTCGCCTTGTCAAAAGACTTGCTAGAAACAGTCCACTCCAAACCAAACAAACCGCCTTTCCTAGCTCTTCTCAGAACATGAGACCAAACCACAGACTCACACCCACACCCACAAAGCCACCTCCTTCCCCCAAGTAGGTCTGTGACTACCCGCAGTGTCCTCTGACAGGTGGGCCATACTATGTTCCCCCGAAATGGCCTGTCCTGTCTCAGATCTGGACTCCTTGGCCTATTCTGTTAAGTTATCAGGAGCCAGGGGTGAACCACTACCTGCTTTCTCAGGAAAGACCTCCTTCAGAGCTTTCTTGGCAATTGGCCATTCTCACATCTGTAGGTACCAAGAAAGACTTACTCTGTCCTTGGTAAATCTAAACAAGTGAGCCCACTGGGACTGGCACTGGGACTGCCTCTGGGTGCCTGGCTTCCTGGATCCCAAGTTCAGAGAGTTCCATCACCAAGGAAGTGTGGTGAGGTCACTTCCTTCAGGAACTGAATGAGGTCACTGCCTTGGAAACCACTCTGTCCTAACTGTTGCTTCCAAGGGTCCCATGAGATGGAGGCTGCCCCTGCTTCCTGTGACACTTTCACAAGTTAGAATGGTATATCAACCATAGGCACCCAGGAAAAGCTCTCCACACAGGCCTGGTTTGGTCCATCTTGTCTACATTAAGAAGAGAGAGGCTCATTCAGACACATCTTTTCATCCTGACCAGGTTGTTTGCCACAGAAGATGACTTCTGCTCTCTCAGGTCCTTCCTGGCTGCCTACATCTTCTCCAGGGATCATTTCTGCATGGACCTTTGAGGTTCTCAGCAGGTGGAAGATCCCCTACATTCCTGTATTGTAAGACCAACTCTGTCCCTGCTCTTCTGTAAAGTTAGATTGAGGGAAAAGTAAATGCTTGGGGTTAAGAACATGTTCGATTTGGGTTAGAAATCATTCTGCTGGATGAAGAATGGTATTGGGAACCTGTGATATTTATAATAATATAGAGGTGAAATATATGTATGAAAACAGAAATCTAAGTAAGATTTGAAGGCCAGAAGGGCATTGGGCCCTTGATTGAAATACTTAGCTTTGAATTACATTCTGTACAGATGTCTCTGACAAATCCATGTACAATGGCATAGGACCTTGTACCTTGGATGATTGAATGTAGAAGAGAAGATCCAGTCAAAAAGGGATAGTAGGTAGGATTAGGAAGATAGTCAGTAGGTTTAGGAAGAAGAGTGGGTATAATATTTGGACCAAAAGTTCTTTAGCAATAGGGTGTCTGTTAGAGAGTGAATGTAAATGTCAGCACATGTGAAGAGTCAGTCACAATGATGAACTGGGGAAGATATGTAGGAAAGCAGATATGAATATAGACATTAGGAAATCAGGAAAAGTATAAAGTGAGTGATAGGATTTGACATTTTCAACATGGTTGAGGTTGAATATATAATCTAAGGCAGAAACAAATGTGTAGTCACCAATAGGATTGACATTTGAGAGCATTAGGCAACCTGGACAAGGATGGTTTTAGTAATCCATGCTAACTTTCCAATTAGGCTTTGGTACAATCATAAGTGTGACCTTTGCATTTTGTGTCCAGAATATCACTGTGATAAAATATATATGTAGATCAGGTGACATGAGTATTTCTTCAACTATTTTTGGGAGCAATGTATTGAAGACGTATAAATTAGCATTCGGGGGTACAAATTGGTATACCCTGGGTCTATGAGTATAGAGATAATGCATGAATAGACCACACTGTGAATAAAGAATATAACTGGTTCCAATTTAAATAATGGATTGAATTGATATCTGAAAATATATAGGAAATCTTATATTGATACACGATCATTCATTCCAACCAGTTATACATCTAATGGTAATATTAGGGTGATGGTTTACCATGAGGGGTGTGTGAGTTTTGGTTCCAAAGTGATTAAGGAAATCCAAAATAATATGCTTGGAAAGAAGTCTCCTGAAAAGACCAGTCAAGAAACATGGAGGAATACATGTGTTCTGAAGCAGGATTTGATGGAAAGTGAACCAAATGCCTAGAAATTTGTGAACATGAGGATGAAATATATATCCTATGATGTGCATCAACTGAAGAAATAGTAATGTGCCAGTGTTGAATAAAAATAAATGTCCAAATACATATCATGTTCCATAGGAGTCTACCTGCATTGATGTTAAACAGGGTCAGTTACTGAAGAAATGTTAGGACTTCTATTCACCATTCACTGAAGTTAGTTTTCAGTACTAGGAAACAAATACGTATTTCAGGTGGATGAATATTTCTGAGAATAATCTTGTGAAAAGTTGATTATAAATCCACATACATGAACATGAATTTAGGGAGTGTAAAATAAGACACATATATTTTATATTTTGAAAAATCTGGAGAGTGTGTGTGTGTATATATACATAGATATATATACACAAACACAAACACAGAGACATTAAGAAGTAAAAATATATATGCCAATTGAAATTCATCATGACATATATATCATTTAAAGATCCAAAAATATTTATTTTACTGAACATGGATGTATGTATCATGTTGTTCAAGTAGGAAGCTCACCCATAGGTTGATTTTCAGTTCAAACAGCATTTAGGAGGAGTGATTTCTTCTCACAGATTGTATCTGCCAAGTCAGCCACCTCAAAAGAATGTAGCTGGGAAACCAGGCAGGATTCTGTATGTGCATGTAAAAAGACATGTGCTGAATAGGCTGCAAAGAAAGGGAGACGGGAATTCACATATTTGTTAAGTTTAAAAACACATGGAGATCTATTACATTGGACTGGATTCATAACATGTACCCTTTATAATTCAAAAGGCCTGTCCAACTACGCCTCATGCCTCCTCTGAACTGCTAGTATTTTTATTCTGTTTGGGTTATTTTTCTCTATCATATTATGATTCGTAGTCAGAGTCTAGTAGGGTATGGGTTAGTGTCAGGGATTCAGTTTTTGGAATGGAAAATAGGAAAATAAATCCAATGTTTATGCAAATATGTTCTCCACAAAATCTTCCCACAATCATCCAGAAAAATGCCTTGACAATACCCTTGCCCCATGTAAGACGCAATTCGAGAAGAAGAGTTAGAAAATCATTGAATACATAAGTGGAATGAAAAATGCTCAGGAGTTCACAACTTTGGAGGTGGTAGAGGAGTTTCCAGAAGTAAGGGACAGGATAAACACTCCACAAACATGGAGCTCTGCTGGCCTAAAGACTTCTTGAGAAACTGCCTCTGAGAATGGGCTTTTGAAATATATGTTGTTGTCAGGAGCTTTAGCTTCTTTTGTAGTGAGACCATCAAACCTGGGTCTTCATCTATGTGACCTGGAGGATATGGTTTCTGATTTTCCAATGAACATGAGGCAGAAGTGCTGAATTCTCTCTTTGTAGGTAAACTGTGGCCATTGGGGGCTAAGTGTCTCCCCGTGGGGACTCTGAAGCCATTTGGTCATCCTCCACTTTTCGTGGTGTTTCTTGCTGCTGCACTAGGAGTTTGGTATTTGCTTCACGAAATAGAAGGAGTTTAACTGGGACACAGTGCTAGAGGGAGTTCTGTCACGTGTGGTGGGTCAGGGTCCTAGGAGAATGCACCAACCATGATTCTATCTTACAGAGCGTGGCCCCTTGACCATAGCAACCTGATTCTGAACATTGTTCTGAAACCTCTTCATGTAACAAGATGCCTTTACATATAAGGGTCTGCTGGGTGCACCATGTCAGTCACAAGCCATTTGGAAGCCCATCGCAGATCCACATGGCCCCACCACAGATGTTTTATCACACACCTGCACACCACTGCTCTAGGCCCACTACTCAGCAGGCCCCACCATACTGGCATCTCTGTTCTTCATCATTTTCATGAAACCCGTCAATCAAGGCACCTGTCTGGTACACTCATGATCAGCAACAGGACATCCAAAGGTTCTCCAGTGCCACCTGGTCATGGGAATTTCAAAGATTGCATGGTATTTATCTAGCCGTTTTTAAAGGATGAAGTTGGAGGCACTGTGGGTTTCCATTCATTCAGGAACCATTAAATGGTGAGAAAGATCATTTCAATGAAATCTCTGGAGAACTCTAACAAACAAGGCTTCCCAAAGAGTGGCCAAAACGTCACATGAAACCAGGCCCACTGAGGTGTACAATGTGAGGTCCATGTGTGTTTTGACTCTCAACTATGGCTGCCAGGTCTTTAAGAATAAAATCATGTGATATCCTGGCTGAGATTCCCAGTGTTCTGTGGAAAGTCACCCTGGGCTTCGATCTCAGTTTCCAGGGGGGGCTCTCATGAGTGGCCTCGGAAAATCCCAACTCAATTCATGGCAATACTTCTCTGAGTTCAGTTCCAGAATTCAGTCTCCAAGGGAATCACACCAGAGTTCAAGCCCAGGCTGACCCAGTCCTCTCTTCCACCGCCACACAAATGACCACAATTCAAACCAAAACACTGCCAAAAGGCCCTCATCTTCTTCCATATAGACAATACTCATAACCTCTGGCTGGAGGTTTCCATGAGGGGCGCAGCCTAAGACAGTGTCCACAATAAGCTCCCTTGCCCATCATTTGCCTAATGTCAGGGTGGCCTGGACACCCTTCCTTTGAACCAGGAGTGATCAAATAGGCCTGCCTTTAATACTGCTCAGCTTCTCCGCTTGGAGGCCTGCTGATCTTGGGGTATAGATTCTTTGTGTGAATTGGAGTCATGAGAAAACCCAAGCACATAATGGCTAGCCTCTGCAGGGCTTTGAAAAACTCATTTGACCCAAAGGATCCCTATTCTCACTTGATGGAGGACAGGAACCTTACAGAGGAAGGCAAGAGACTTCATCCACATTGACTGCTTTTTTGCCATATTGGCTATGGATGCACATATGGGATCTTTCTTGAGATCCATCAGGTGCTGACAATCTAAGCCACAGCCTTACACAGGGCCAAGACGCTGATTCAGACACATCCCTTTGCAAAGCAATTAAGCAAAGAACCACAAGTGATGCCCGTTCGTTTGCATTTGAAAACTGTTTTCTTCAGGCTTCACAAAGGGGTGTCCTGAGGCAAAGACCTTGCTGACATCCAGGGAAACAGAACAATAGGTAAGCAAAAGGCCCAAAGCAGGGTTTCTCCAATGAGAACTTAATGGGCCCACTGATATCTGAGTTTTCTGAGATGCTCACTATTCATTTCAGCTATCTAGTACATGGCAATGTCACCAAGCTTGGAGGTGGTACATATCTTGGACACAAAACCATGAGCCTATTGTGAAGAGGGGCCAGAATTCAGGAAAAAAACAAAAATTTAGGAAGATAGTAGGTTTTGCCCATGGATAAGGCAAGCCCCAGTCCATTCATAAATTGGGCAGGATGAATGCTGGAACCTTTCTACTAGACAGGACACATCCATTGATGCATTCTCTTTTCTAATGTCTACAACCACGGACACAGTGCGATACACAGACATAGCAACACTCGCCTTGTCAAAAGACTTGCTAGAAACAGTCCACTCCAAACCAAACAAACCGCCTTTCCTAGCTCTTCTCAGAACATGAGACCAAACCACAGACTCACACCCACACCCACAAAGCCACCTCATTCCCCCAAGTAGGTCTGTGACTACCCGCAGTGTCCTCTGACAGGTGTTCCATACTATGTTTCCCCGAAATGGCCTGTCCTGTCTCAGATCTGGACTCCTTGGCCTATTCTGTTAATTTATCAGGAGCCAGGGGTGAGCCACTACCTGCTTTCTCAGGAAAGACCCCCTTCAGAGATTTCTTGGCAATTGGCCATCCGCACAACTGTAGGTATCAAGAAAGACTGACTCTGTCCTTGGTAAATCCAAACAAGTGAGCCCACTGGGACTGGCACTGGGACTTCCTCTGGGTGCCTGGCTTCCTGGATCCCAAGTTCAGAGAGTTCCATCACCAAGGAAGTGTGGTGAGGTCACTTCCTTCAGGAACTGAATGAGGTCACTGCCTTGGAAACCACTCTGTTCTAACAAACTGTTGCTTCCAAGGGTCCCATGAGATGGAGGCTTCCCCTGCTTCATGTGACACTTTCACAAGTTAGAATGGTATATCAACCATAAGCACCCAGGAAAAGCTCTCCACACAGGCCTGTTTTGGTCCATCTTGTCTACATTAAGAAGAGAGAGGCGCATTCAGACAAATCTTTTCATCCTGACCAGGTTGTTTGCCACAGAAGATGACTTCTGCTCTCTCAGGTCCTTCCTGGCTGCCTACATCTTCTCCAGGGATCATTTCTGCATGGACCTTTGAGGTTCTCAGCAGGTGGAAGATCCCCTACATTCCTGTATTGTAAGACCAACTCTGTCCCTGCTCTTCTGTAAAGTTAGATTGAGGGAAAAGTAAATGCTTGGGGTTAAGAACATGTTCGATTTGGGTTAGAAATCATTCTGCTGGATGAAGAATGGTATTGGGAACCTGTGATATTTATAATAATATAGAGGTGAAATATATGTATGAAAACAGAAATCTAAGTAAGATTTGAAGGCCAGAAGGGCATTGGGCCCTTGATTGAAATACTTAGCTTTGAATTACATTCTGTACAGATGTCTCTGACAAATCCATATACAATGGCATAGGACCTTGTACCTTGGATGATTGAATGTAGAAGAGAAGATCCAGTCAAAAAGGAATAGTAGGTAGGATAAGGAAGATAGTTAGTAGGTTTAGGAAGAAGAGAGGGTATAATATTTGGACCAAAATTTCTTTAGCAATAGGGTGTCTGTTAGAGAGTGAATGTAAATGTCAGCACATGTGAAGAGTCAGTCACAATGATGAACTGGGGAAGATATGTAGGAAAGCAGATATGAATATAGACATTAGGAAATCAGGAAAAGTATAAAGTGAGTGATAGGATATGACATTTTCAACAGGGTTGAGGTTGAATATATAATCTAAGGCAGAAACAAATGTGTAGTCACCAATAGGATTGACATTTGAGAGCATTAGGCAACCTGGTCAAGGATGGTTTTAGTAATCCATGCTAACTTTCCAATTAGGCTTTGGTACAATCATAAGTGTGACCTTTGCATTTTGTGTCCAGAATATCACTGTGATAAAATATATATGTAGATCAGGTGACATGAGTATTTCTTCAACTATTTTTGGGAGCAATGTATTGAAGACGTATAAATTAGCATTCGGGGGTACAAATAGGTATACCCAGGGTCTATGAGTATAGAGATAATGCATGAATAGACCATACTGTGAATAAAGAATATAACTGGTTCCAATTTAAATAATGGATTGAATTGATATCTTAAAATATATAGGAAATCTTATATTGATACAGGATCATTCATTCCAACCAGTTTTACATCTAATGGTAATATTAGTGTGATGGTTTACCATGAGGGGTGTGTGAGTTTTGGTTCCAAAGTGATTAAGGAAATCCAAAATAATATGCTTGGAAAGAAGTCTCCTGAAAAGACCAGTCAAGAAACATGGAGGAATACATGTGTTCTGAAGCAGGATTTGATGGAAAGTGAACCAAATGCCTAGAAATTTGTGAACATGAGGATGAAATATATATCCTATGATGTGCATCAACTGAAGAAATAGTAATGTGCCAGTGTTGAATAAAAATAAATGTCCAAATACATATCATGTTCCATAGGAGTCTACTTGCATTGATGTTAAACAGGGTCAGTTACTGAAGAAATGTTAGGACTTCTATTCACCATTCACTGAAGTTAGTTTTCAGTACTAGGAAACAAATACGTATTTCAGGTGGATGAATATTTCTGAGAATAATCTTGTGAAAAGTTGATTATAAATTCACATACATGAACATGAATTTAGGGAGTGTAAAATAAGACACATATATTTTATATTTTAAAAAATCTGGAGAGTGTGTGTGTGTATATATACATAGATATATATACACAAACACAAACACAGAGACATTAAGAAGTAAAAATATATATGCCAATTGAAATTCATCATGAAATATATATCATTTAAAGATCCAAAAATATTTATTTTACTGAACATGGATGTATGTATCATGTTGTTCAAGTAGGAAGCTCACCCATAGGTTGATTTTCAGTTCAAACAGCATTTAGGAGGAGTGATTTCTTCTCACAGATTGTATCTGCCAAGTCAGCCACCTCAAAAGAATGTAGCTGGGAAACCAGGTAGGATTCTGTATGTGCATGTAAAAAGACATGTGCCGAATAGGCTGCAAAGAAAGGGAGACAGGAATTCACATATTTGTTAAGTTTAAAAACACATGGAGATCTATTACATTGGACTGGATTCATAACATGTACCCTTTATAATTCAAAAGGCCTGTCCAACTATGCATCATGCCTCCTCTGAACTGCTAGTATTTTTATTCTGTTTGGGTTATTTTTCTCTATCATATTATGATTCGTAGTCAGAGTCTAGTAGGGTATGGGCTAGTGTCAGGGATTCAGTTTTTGGAATGGAAAATAGGAAAATAAATCCAATGTTTATGCAAATGTGTTCTACACAAAATCTTCCCACAATCATCCAGAAAAATGCCTTGACAATACCCTTGCCCCATGTAAGACCCAATTCGAGAAGAAGAGTTAGAAAATCATTGAATACATATGTGGAATGAAAAATGCTCAGGAGTTCACAACTTTGGAGGTGGTAGAGGAGTTTCCAGAAGTAAGGGACAGGAGAAACACTCCACAAACATGGAGCTCTGCTGGCCTAAAGACTTCTTGAGAAACTGCCTCTGAGAATGGGCTTTTGAAATATATGTTGTTGTCAGGGGCTTTAGCTTCTTTTGTAGTGAGACCATCAAAGCTGGGTCTTCATCTATGTGACCTGGAGGATATGGTTTCTGATTTTCCAATGAACATGAGGCAGAAGTGCTGAATTCTCTCTTTGTAGGTAAACTATGGCCATTGGGGGCTAAGTGTCTCCCCGTGGGGACTCTGAAGCCATTTGGTCATCCTCCACTTTTCGTGGTGTTTCTTGCTGCTGCACTAGGAGTTTGGTATTTGCTTCACGAAATACAAAAAGTTTAACTGGGACGCAGTGCTGGGAGGGAGTTCTGTCACGTGTGGTGGGTCAGGGTCCTAGGAGAATGCACCAACCATGATTCTATCTTACAGAGCGTGGCCCCTTGATTATAGCAACCTGATTCTGAACATTGTTCTGAAACTTCTTCATATAACAAGATGCCTTTACATATAAGGGTCTGCTGGGTGCACCATGTCAGTCACAAGCCATTTGGAAGCCCATTGCAGATCCACATGGCCCCACCACAGATGTTTTATCACACACCTGCACACCACTGCTCTAGGCCCACTACTCAGCAGGCCCCACCATACTGGCATCTCTGTTCTTCATCATTTTCTTGAAACCCGTCAATCAAGGCACCTGTCTGGTACACTCATGATCAGCAACAGGACATCCAAAGGTTCTCCAGTGCCACCTGGTCATGGGAATTTCAAAGATTGCATGGTATTTATCTAGCCGTTTTTAAAGGATGAAGTTGGAGGCACTGTGGATTTCCATTCATTCAGGAACCATTAAATGGTGAGAAAGATCATTTCAATGAAATCTCTGGAGAACTCTAACAAACAAGGCTTCCCAAAGAGTGGCCAAAACGTCACATGAAACCAGGCCCACTGAGGTGTACAATGTGAGGTCCACGTGTGTTTTAACTCTCAACTATGGCTGCCAGGTCTTTAAGAATAAAATCATGTGATATCCTGGCTGAGATTCCCAGTGTTCTGTGGAAAGTTACCCTGGGCTTTGATCTCAGTTTCCAGGGGGGGCTCTCATGAGTGGCCTCGGAAAATCCCAACTCAATTCATGGCAATACTTCTCTGAGTTCAGTTCCAGAACTCAGTCTCCAAGGGAATCACACCAGAGTTCAAGCCCAGGCGGACCCAGTCCTCTCTTCCACCGCCACACAAATGACCACAATTCAAACCAAAACACTGCCAAAAGGCCCTCATCTTCTTCCATATAGACAATACTCATAACCTCTGGCTGGAGGTTTCCATGAGGAGCGCAGCCTAAGACAGTGTCCACAATAAGCTCCCTTGCCCATCATTTGCCTAATGTCAGGGTGGCCTGGACACCCTTCCTTTGAACCAGGAGTGATCAAATAGGCCTGCCTTTAATACTGCTCAGCTTCTCCGCTTGGAGGCCTGCTGATCATGGGGTATAGATTCTTTGTGTGAATTGGAGTCATGAGAAAACCCAAGCACATAATGGCTAGCCTCTGCAGGGCTTTGAAAAACTCATTTGACCCAAAGGATCCCTATTCTCACTTGATGGAGGACAGGAACCTTACAGAGGAAGGCAAGAGACTTCATCCACATTGACTGCTTTTTTGCCATATTGGCTATGGATGCACATATGGGATCTTTCTTGAGATCCATCAGGTGCTGACAATCTAAGCCACAGCCTTACAAGGGGCCAAGAGGCTGATTCAGACACATCCCTTTGCAAAGCAATTAAGCAAAGAGCCACAAGTGATGCCCGTTCGTTTGCATTTGAAAACTGTTTTCTTCAGGCTTCACAAAGGGGTGTCCTGAGGCAAAGACCTTGCTGACATCCTGGGAAACAGAACAATAGGTAAGCAAAAGGCCCAAAGCAGGGTTTCTCCACTGAGAGTTTAATGTGCCCACTGATATCTGAGTTTTCTGAGATGCTCACTATTCATTTCAGCTATCTAGTACATGGCAATCATCACCAAGCTTGGAGGTGGTACATATCTTGGACACAAAACCATGAGCCTATTCTGAAGAGTGGCCAGAATTCAGGAAAATACCAGAAATTTAGGAAGATAGTAGGTTTTGCCCATGGATAAGGCAAGCCCCAGTCCATTCATAAATTGGGCAGGATGAATGCTGGAAGCTTTCTACTAGACAGGACACATCCATTGATGCATTCTCTTTTCTAATGTCTACAACCACGGACACAGTGCGATACACAGACATAGCAACACTCGCCTTGTCAGAAGACTTGCTAGAAACATTCCACTCCAAACCAAACAAACTGCCTTTCCTAGCTCTTCTCAGAACATGAGACCAAACCACAGACTCACACCCACACCCACAAAGCCACCTCCTTCCCCCAAGTAGGTCTCTGACTGCCCGCAGTGTCCTCTGACTGGTGGGCCATACTATGTTCCCCCGAAATGGCCTGTCCTGTCTCAGATCTGGACTCCTTGGCCAATTCTGTGAAGTTATCAGGAGCCAGGGGTGAGCCACTACCTGCTTTCTCAGGAAAGACCCCCTTCAGAGCTTTCTTGGCAATTGGCCATCCGCACATCTGTAGGTACCAAGAAAGACTGACTCTGTCCTTGGTAAATCCAAACAAGTGAGCACACTGGGACTGGCACTGGGACTGCCTCTGGGTGCCTGGCTTCCTGGATCCCAAGTTCAGAGAGTTCCATCACCAAGGAAGTGTGGTGAGGTCACTTCCTTCAGGAACTGAATGAGGTCACTGCCTTGGAAACCACTCTGTCCTAACTGTTGCTTCCAAGGGTCCCATGAGATGGAGGCTGCCCCTGCTTCCTGTGACACTTTCACAAGTTAGAATGGTATATCAACCATAGGCACCCAGGAAAAGCTCTCCACACAGGCCTGGTTTGGTCCATATTGTCTACATTAAGAAGAGAGAGGCTCATTCAGACACATCTTTTCATCGTGACCAGGTTGTTTGCCACAGAAGATGACTTCTGCTCTCTCAGGTCCTTCCTGGCTGCCTACATCTTCTCCAGGGATCATTTCTGCATGGACCTTTGAGGTTCTCAGCAGGTGGAAGATCCCCTACATTCCTGTATTGTAAGACCAACTCTGTCCCTGCTCTTCTGTAAAGTTAGATTGAGGGAAAAGTAAATGCTTGGGGTTAAGAACATGTTCGATTTGGGTTAGAAATCATTCTGCTGGATGAAGAATGGTATTGGGAACCTGTGATATTTATAATAATATAGAGGTGAAATATATGTATGAAAACAGAAATCTAAGTAAGATTTGAAGGCCAGAAGGACATTGGGTCCTTGATTGAAATACTTAGCTTTGAATTACATTCTGTACAGATGTCACTGACAAATCCATATACAATGGCACAGGACCTTGTACCTTGGATGATTGAATGTAGAAGAGAAGATCCAGTCAAAAAGGGATAGTAGGTAGGATTAGGAAGATAGTCAGTAGGTTTAGGAAGAAGAGTGGGCATAATATTTGGACCAAAAGTTCTTTAGCAATAGGGTGTCTGTTAGAGAGTGAATGTAAATGTCAGCACATGTGAAGAGTCAGTCACAATGATGAACTGGGAAAGATATGTAGGAAAGCAGATATGAATATAGACATTAGGAAATCAGGAAAAGTATAAAGTGAGTGATAGGATTTGACATTTTCAACATGGTTGAGGTTGAATATATAATCTAAGGCAGAAACAAATGTGTAGTCACCAATAGGATTGACATTTGAGAGCATTAGGCAACCTGGACAAGGATGGTTTTAGTAATCCATGCTAACTTTCCAATTAGGCTTTGGTACAATCATAAGTGTGACCTTTGCATTTTGTGTCCAGAATATCACTGTGATAAAATATATATGTAGATCAGGTGACATGAGTATTTCTTCAACTATTTTGGGGAGCAATGTATTGAAGACGAATAAATTAGCATTCGGGGGTACAAATAGGTATACCCAGGGTCTATGAGAATAGAGATAATGCATGAATAGACCACACTGTGAATAAAGAATATAACTGGTTCCAATTTAAATAATGGATTGAATTGATATCTGAAAATATATAGGAAATCTTATATTGATACAGGATCATTCATTCCAACCAGTTATACATCTAATGGTAATATTAGGGTGATGGTTTACCATGAGGGGTGTGTGAGTTTTGGTTCCAAAGTGATTATGGAAATCCAAAATAATATGCTTGGAAAGAAGTCTCATGAAAAGACCAGTCAAGAAACATGGAGGAATACATGTGTTCTGAAGCAGGATTTGATGGATAGTGAACCAAATGCCTAGAAATTTGTGAACATGAGGATGAAATATATATCCTATGATGTGCATCAACTGAAGAAATAGTAATGTACCAGTGTTGAATAAAAATAAATGTCTAAATACACATCATGTCCCATAGGTGTCTACTTGCATTGATGTTAAACAGGGTCAGTTACTGAAGAAATGTTAGGATTTCTATTCACCATTCACTGAAGTTTGTTTTCAGTAGTAGGAAACAAATACGTATTTCAGGTGGATGAATATTTCTGAGAATAAGCTTGTGAAAAGTTGATTATAAATCCACATACATGAACATGAATTTAGGGAGTGTAAAATAAGACACATATATTTTATATTTTGAAAAATATGGAGAGTGTGTGTGTGTATATATACATAGATATATATACACAAACACAAACACAGAGACATTAAGAAGTAAAAATATATATGCCAATTGAAATTCTTCATGAAATATATATGATTTAAAGATCCAAAAATATTTATTTTACTGAACATGGATGTATGTATCATGTTGTTCAAGTTGGAAGCTCACCCATAGGTTGATTTTCAGTTCAAACAGCATTTAGGAGGAGTGATTTCTTCTCACAGATTGTATCTGCCAAGTCAGCCACCTCAAAAGAATGTAGCTGGGAAACCAGGTAGGATTCTGTATGTGCATGTAAAAAGACATGTGCTGAATAGGCTGCAAAGAAAGGGAGACAGGAATTCACATATTTGTTAAGTTTAAAAACACATGGAGATCTATTACACTGGACTAGATTCATAACATGTACCCTTTATAATTCAAAAGGCCTGTCCATCTATGCATCATGCCTCCTCTGAACTGCTAGTATTTTTATTCTGTTTGGGTTATTTTTCTCTATCATATTATGATTCATAGTCAGAGTCTACTAGGGTATGGGTTAGTGTCAGGGATTCAGTTTTTGGAATGGAAAATAGGAAAATAAATCCAATGTTTATGCAAATATGTTCTACACAAAATCTTCCCACAATCATCCAGAAAAATGCCTTGACAATACCCTTGCCCCATGTAAGATGCAATTCAAGAAGAAGAGTTAGAAAATCATTGAATACATATGTGGAATGAAAAATGCTCAGGAGTTCACAACTTTGGAGGTGGTAGAGGAGTTTCCAGAAGTAAGGGACAGGATAAACACTCCACAAACATGGAGCTCTGCTGGCCTAAAGACTTCTTGAGAAACTGCCTCTGAGAATGGGCTTTTGAAATATATGTTGTTGTCAGGAGCTTTAGCTTCTTTTGTAGTGAGACCATCAAAGCTGGGTCTTCATCTATGTGACCTGGAGGATATGGTTTCTGATTTTCCAATGAACATGAGGCAGAAGTGCTGAATTCTCTCTTTGTAGGTAAACTGTGGCCATTGGGGGCTAAGTGTCTACCCGTGGGCACTCTGAAGCCATGTGGTCATCCTCCACTTTTCGTGGTGTTTCTTGCTGCTGCACTAGGAGTTTGGTATTTGCTTCACGAAATACAAGGAGTTTAACTTGGACACAGTGCTGGAGGGAGTTCTGTCACGTGTGGTGGGTCAGGGTCCTAGGAGAATGCACCAACCATGATTCTATCTTACAGAGCGTGGCCCCTTGACCATAGCAACCTGATTCTGAACATTGTTCTGAAACCTCTTCATATAACAAGATGCCTTTACATATAAGGGTCTGCTGGGTGCACCGTGTCAGTCACAAGCCATTTGGAAGCCCATCGCAGATCCACATGGCCCCACCACAGATGTTTTATCACACACCTGCACACCACTGCTCTAGGCCCACTACTCAGCAGGCCCCACCATACTGGCATCTCTGTTCTTCATCATTTTCATGAAACCCGTCAATCAAGGCACCTGTCTGGTACACTCATGATCAGCAACAGGACATCCAAAGGTTCTCCAGTGCCACCTGGTCATGGGAATTTCAAAGATTGCATGGTATTTATCTAGCCGTTTTTAAAGGATGAAGTTGGAGGCACTGTGGGTTTCCGTTCATTCAGGAACCATTAAATGGTGAGAAAGATCATTTCAATGAAATCTCTGGAGAACTCTAACAAACAAGGCTTCCCAAAGAGTGGCCAAAACGTCACATGAAACCAGGCCCACTGAGGTGTACTATGTGAGGTCCATGTGTGTTTTGACTCTCAACTATGGCTGCCAGGTCTTTAAGAATAAAATCATGTGATATCCTGGCTGAGATTCCCAGTGTTCTGTGGAAAGTCACCCTGGGCTTCGATCTCAGTTTCCAGGGGGGGCTCTCATGAGTGGCCTCGGAAAATCCCAACTCAATTCATGGCAATACTTCTCTGAGTTCAGTTCCAGAACTAAGTCTCCAAGGGAATCACACCAGAGTTCAAGCCCAGGCGGACCCAGTCCTCTCTTCCACCGCCCCACAAATGACCACAATTCAAACCAAAACACTGCCAAAAGGCCCTCATCTTCTTCCATATAGACAATACTCATAACCTCTGGCTGGAGGTTTCCATGAGGGGCGCAGCCTAAGACAGTGTCCACAATAAGCTCCCTTGCCCATCATTTGCCTAATGTCAGGGTGGCCTGGACACCCTTCCTTTGAACCAGGAGTGATCAAATAGGCCTGCCTTTAATACTGCTCAGCTTCTCCGCTTGGAGGCCTGCTGATCTTGGGGTATAGATTCTTTGTGTGAATTGGAGTCATGAGAAAACCCAAGCACATAATGGCTAGCCTCTGCAGGGCTTTGAAAAACTCATTTGACCCAAAGGATCCCTATTCTCACTTGATGGAGGACAGGAACCTTACAGAGGAAGGCAAGAGACTTCATCCACATTGACTGCTTTTTTGCCATATTGGCTATGGATGCACATATGGGATCTTTCTTGAGATCCATCAGGTGCTGACAATCTAAGCCACAGCCTTACACAGGGCCAAGAGGCTGATTCAGACACATCCCTTTGCAAAGCAATTAAGCAAAGAGCCACAAGTGATGCCCGTTCGTTTGCATTTGAAAACTGTTTTCTTCAGGCTTCACAAAGGGGTGTCCTGAGGCAAAGACCTTGCTGACATCCAGGGAAACAGAACAATAGGTAAGCAAAAGGCCCAAAGCAGGGTTTCTCCACTGAGAGTTTAATGTGCCCACTGATATCTGAGTTTTCTGAGATGCTCACTATTCATTTCAGCTATCTAGTACATGGCAATGTCACCAAGCTTGGAGGTGGTACATATCTTGGACACAAAACCATGAGCCTATTCTGAAGAGTGGCCAGAATTCAGTAAAAAACCAGAAATTTAGGAAGATAGTAGGATTTGCCCATGGATAAGGCAAGCCCCAGTCCATTCATAAATTGGGCAGGATGAATGCTGGAAGCTTTCTACTAGACAGGACACATCCATTGATGCATTCTCTTTTCTAATGTCTACAACCACGGACACAGTGCGATACACAGACATAGCAACACGCGCCTTGTCAAAAGACTTGCTAGAAACAGTCCACCCCAAACCAAACAAACCGCCTTTCCTAGCTCTTCTCAGAACATGAGACCAAACCATAGACTCACACCCACACCCACAAAGCCACCTCCTCCCCCAAGTAGGTCTGTGACTACAAGCAGTGTCCTCTGACTGGTGGGCCATACTATGTTCCCCCGAAATGGCCTGTCCTGTCTCAGATCTGGACTCCTTGGCCAATTCTGTGAAGTTATCAGGAGCCAGGGGTTAGCCACTACCTGCTTTCTCAGGAAAGACCCCCTTCAGAGCTTTCTTGGCAATTGGCCATCCTCACATCTGTAGGTACCAAGAAAGTCTGACTCTGTCCTCGGTAAATCCAAACAAGTGAGCCCACTGGGACTGGCACTGGGACTGCCTCTGGGTGCCTGGCTTCCTGGATCCCAAGTTCAGAGAGTTCCATCACCAAGGAAGTGTGGTGAGGTCACTTCCTTCAGGAACTGAATGAGGTCACTGCCTTGGAAACCACTCTGTCCTAACTGTTGCTTCCAAGGGTCCCATGAGATGGAGGCTGCCCCTGCTTCCTGTGACACTTTCACAAGTTAGAATGGTATATCAACCATAGGCACCCAGGAAAAGCTCTCCACACAGGACTGGTTTGGTCCATATTGTCTACATTAAGAAGAGAGAGGCTCATTCAGACACATCTTTTCATCCTGACCAGGTTGTTTGCCACAGAAGATGACTTCTGCTCTCTCAGGTCCTTCCTGGCTGCCTACATCTTCTCCAGGGATCATTTCTGCATGGACCTTTGAGGTTCTCAGCAGGTGGAAGATCCCCTACATTCCTGTATTGTAAGACCAACTCTGTCCCTGCTCTTGTGTAAAGTTACATTGAGGGAAAAGTAAATGCTTGGGGTTAAGAACATGTTCGATTTGGGTTAGAAATCATTCTGCTGGATGAAGAATGGTATTGGGAACCTGTGATATTTATAATAATATAGAGGTGAAATATATGTATGAAAACAGAAATCTAAGTAAGATTTCAAGGCCAGAAGGGCATTGGGTCCTTGATTGAAATACTTAGATTTGAATTACATTCTGTACAGATGTCTCTGACAAATCCATATACAATGGCATAGGACCTTGTACCTTGGATGATTGAATGTAGAAGAGAAGATCCAGTCAAAAAGAAATTGTAGGTAGGATTAGGAAGATAGTCAGTAGGTTTAGGAATAAGAGTGGGTATAATATTTGGACCAAAAGTTCTTTAGCCATAGGGTGTCTGTTAGAGAGTGAATGTAAATGTCAGCACATGTGAAGAGTCAGTCACAATGATGAACTGGGGAAGATATGTAGGAAAGCAGATATGAATATAGACATTAGGAAATCAGGAAAAGTATAAAATGAGTGATAGGATTTTACATTTTCAACAGGGTTGAGGTTGAATATATAATCTAAGGCAGAAACAAATGTGTAGTCACCAATAGGATTGACATTTGAGAGCATGAGGCAACCTGGACAAGGATGGTTTCAGTAATCCATGCTAACTTTCCAATTAGGCTTTGGTACAATCATAAGTGTGACCTTTGCATTTTGTGTCCAGAATATCACTGTGATAAAATATATATGTAGATCAGGTGACATGAGTATTTCTTCAACAATTTTTGGGAGCAATGTATTGAAGACGTATAAATTAGCATTCTGGGGTACATATAGGTATACCCAGGGTCTATGAGTATAGAGATAATGCATGAATAGACCACACTGTGAATAAAGAATATAACTGTTTCCAATTTAAATAATGGATTGAATTGATATCTGAAAATATATAGGAAATCTTATATTGATACAGGATCATTCATTCCAACCAGTTATACATCTAATGTTAATATTAGGGTGATGGTTTACCATGAGGGGTGTGTGAGTTTTGGTTCCAAAATGATTATGGAAATCCAAAATAATATGCTTGGAAAGAAGTCTCATGAAAAGACCAGTCAAGAAACATGGAGGAATACATGTGTTCTGAAGCAGGATTTGATGGAAAGTGAACCAAATGCCTAGAAATTTGTGAACATGAGGATGAAATATATATCCTATGATGTGCATCAACTGAAGAAATAGTAATGTACCAGTGTTGAATAAAAATAAATGTCTAAATACACATCATGTCCCATAGGAGTCTACTTGCATTGATGTTAAATAGGGTCAGTTACTGAAGAAATGTTAGGATTTCTATTCACCATTCACTGAAGTTAGTTTTCAGTACTAGGAAACAAATACGTATTTCAGGTGGATGAATATTTCTGAGAATAATCTTGTGAAAAGTTGATTATAAATCCACATACATGAACATGAATTTAGGGAGTGTAAAATAAGACACATATATTTTATATTTTGAAAAATCTGGAGAGTGTGTGTGTGTATATATACATAGATATATATACACAAACACAAACACAGAGACATTAAGAAGTAAAAATATATATGCCAATTGAAATTCATCATGAAATATATATCATTTAAAGATCCAAAAATATTTATTTTACTGAACATGGATGTATGTATCTTGTTGTTCAAGTAGGAAGCTCACCCATAGGTTGATTTTCCGTTCAAACAGCATTTAGGAGGAGTGATTTCTTCTCACAGATTGTATCTGCCAAGTCAGCCACCTCAAAAGAATGTAGCTGGGAAACCAGGTAGGAATCTGTATGTGCATGTAAAAAGACATGTGCCGAAAAGGCTGCAAAGAAAGGAAGACAGGAATTCACATATTTGTTAAGTTTAAAAACACGTGGAGATCTATTACATTGGACTAGATTCATAACATGTACCCTTTATAATTCAAAAGGCCTGTCCAACTACGCATCATGCCTCCTCTGAACTGCTAGTATTTTTATTCTGTTTGGGTTATTTTTCTCTATCATATTATGATTCATAGTCAGAGTCTAGTAGGGTATGGGTTAGTGTCAGGGATTCAGTTTTTGGAATGGAAAATAGGAAAATAAATCCAATGTTTATGCAAATGTGTTCTACACAAAATCTTCCCACAATCATCCAGAAAAATGCCTTGACAATACCCTTGCCCCATGTAAGACGCAATTCGAGAAGAAGAGTTAGAAAATCACTGAATACATATGTGGAATGAAAAATGCTCAGGAGTTCACAACTTTGGAGGTGGTAGAGGAGTTTCCAGAAGTAAGGGACAGGAGAAACACTCCACAAACATGGAGCTCTGCTGGCCTAAAGACTTCTTGAGAAACTGCCTCTGAGAATGGGCTTTTGAAATATATGTTGTTGTCAGGAGCTTTAGCTTCTTTTGTAGTGAGACCATCAAAGCTGGGTCTTCATCTATGTGACCTAGAGGATATGGTTTCTGATTTTCCAATGAACATGAGGCAGAAGTGCTGATTCTCTCTTTGTAGGTAAACTGTGGCCATTGGGGGCTAAGTGTCTCCCCGTGGGGACTCTGAAGCCATTTGGTCATACTCCACTTTTCGTGGTGTTTCTTGCTGCTGCACTAGGAGTTTGGTATTTGCTTCACGAAATACAAGGAGTTTAACTGGGACACAGTGCTGGAGGGAGTTCTGTCACGTGTGGTGGGTCAGGGTCCTAGGAGAATGCACCAACCATGATTCTATCTTACAGAGCGTGGCCCCTTGACCATAGCAACCTGATTCTGAACATTGTTCTGAAACCTCTTCATATAAAAAGATGCCTTTACATATAAGGGTCTGCTGGGTGCACCATGTCAGTCACAAGCCATTTGGAAGCCCATCGCAGATCCACATGGCCCCACCACAGATGTTTTATCACACACCTGCACACCACTGCTCTAGGCCCACTACTCAGCAGGCCCCAACATACTGGCATCTCTGTTCTTCATCATTTTCATGAAACCCGTCAATCAAGGCACCTGTCTGGTACACTCATGATCAGCAACAGGACATCCAAAGGTTCTCCAGTGCCACCTGGTCATGGGAATTTCAAAGATTGCATGGTATTTATCTAGCCGTTTTTAAAGGATGAAGTTGGAGGCACTGTGGGTTTCCGTTCATTCAGGAACCATTAAATGGTGAGAAAGATCATTTCAATGAAATCTCTGGAGAACTCTAACAAACAAGGCTTCCCAAAGAGTGGCCAAAACGTCACATGAAACCAGGCCCACTGAGGTGTACTATGTGAGGTCCATGTGTGTTTTGACTCTCAACTATGGCTGCCAGGTCTTTAAGAATAAAATCATGTGATATCCTGGCTGAGATTCCCAGTGTTCTGTGGAAAGTCACCCTGGGCTTCGATCTCAGTTTCCAGGGGGGGCTCTCATGAGTGGCCTCGGAAAATCCCAACTCAATTCATGGCAATACTTCTCTGAGTTCAGTTCCAGAACTAAGTCTCCAAGGGAATCACACCAGAGTTCAAGCCTAGGCGGACCCAGTCCTCTCTTCCACCGCCCCACAAATGACCACAATTCAAACCAAAACACTGCCAAAAGGCCCTCATCTTCTTCCATATAGACAATACTCATAACCTCTGGCTGGAGGTTTCCATGAGGGGCGCAGCCTAAGACAGTGTCCACAATAAGCTCCCTTGCCCATCATTTGCCTAATGTCAGGGTGGCCTGGACACCCTTCCTTTGAACCAGGAGTGATCAAATAGGCCTGCCTTTAATACTGCTCAGCTTCTCCGCTTGGAGGCCTGCTGATCTTGGGGTATAGATTCTTTGTGTGAATTGGAGTCATGAGAAAACCCAAGCACATAATGGCTAGCCTCTGCAGGGCTTTGAAAAACTCATTTGACCCAAAGGATCCCTATTCTCACTTGATGGAGGACAGGAACCTTACAGAGGAAGGCAAGAGACTTCATCCACATTGACTGCTTTTTTGCCATATTGGCTATGGATGCACATATGGGATCTTTCTTGAGATCCATCAGGTGCTGACAATCTAAGCCACAGCCTTACACAGGGCCAAGAGGCTGATTCAGACACATCCCTTTGCAAAGCAATTAAGCAAAGAGCCACAAGTGATGCCCGTTCGTTTCCATTTGAAAACTGTTTTCTTCAGGCTTCACAAAGGGGTGTCCTGAGGCAAAGACCTTGCTGACATCCAGGGAAACAGAACAATAGGTAAGCAAAAGGCCCAAAGCAGGGTTTCTCCACTGAGAACTTAATGGGCCCACTGATATCTGAGTTTTCTGAGATGCTCACTATTCATTTCAGCTATCTAGTACATGGCAATGTCACCAAGCTTGGAGGTGGTACATATCTTGGACACAAAACCATGAGCCTATTCTGAAGAGTGGCCAGAATTCAGTAAAAAAACAGAAATTTAGGAAGATAGTAGGATTTGCCCATGGATAAGGCAAGCCCCAGTCCATTCATAAATTGGGCAGGATGAATGCTGGAAGTTTCTACTAGACAGGACACATCCATTGATGCATTCTCTTTTCTAATGTCTACAACCACGGACACAGTGCGATACACAGACATAGCAACACGCGCCTTGTCAAAAGACTTGGTAGAAACAGTCCACCCCAAACCAAACAAACCGCCTTTCCTAGCTCTTCTCAGAACATGAGACCAAACCATAGACTCACACCCACACCCACAAAGCCACCTCCTCCCCCAAGTAGGTCTGTGACTACAAGCAGTGTCCTCTGACTGGTGGGCCATACTATGTTCCCCCGAAATGGCCTGTCCTGTCTCAGATCTCGACTCCTTGGCCAATTCTGTGAAGTTATCAGGAGCCAGGGGTTAGCCACTACCTGCTTTCTCAGGAAAGACCCCCTTCAGAGCTTTCTTGGCAATTGGCCATCCTCACATCTGTAGGTACCAAGAAAGTCTGACTCTGTCCTCGGTAAATCCAAACAAGTGAGCCCACTGGGACTGGCACTGGGACTGCCTCTGGGTGCCTGGCTTCCTGGATCCCAAGTTCAGAGAGTTCCATCACCAAAGAAGTGTGGTGAGGTCACTTCCTTCAGGAACTGAATGATGTCACTGCCTTGGAAACCACTCTGTCCTAACTGTTGCTTCCAAGGGTCCCATGAGATGGAGGCTGCCCCCTGCTTCCTGTGACACTTTCACAAGTTAGAATGGTATATCAACCATAGGCACCCAGGAAAAGCTCTCCACACAGGCCTGGTTTGGTCCATCTTGTCTACATTAAGAAGAGAGAGGCTCATTCAGACACATCTTTTCATCCTGACCAGGTTGTTTGCCACAGAAGATGACTTCTGCTCTCTCAGGTCCTTCCTGGCTGCCTACATCTTCTCCAGGGATCATTTCTGCATGGACCTTTGAGGTTCTCAGCAGGTGGAAGATCCCCTACATTCCTGTATTGTAAGACCAACTCTGTCCCTGCTCTTCTGTAAAGTTAGATTGAGGGAAAAGTAAATGCTTGGGGTTAAGAACATGTTCGATTTGGGTTAGAAATCATTCTGCTGGATGAAGAATGGTATTGGGAACCTGTGATATTTATAATAATATAGAGGTAAAATATATGTATGAAAACAGAAATCTAAGTAAGATTTGAAGGCCAGACGGGCATTGGGCCCTTGATTGAAATACTTAGCTTTGAATTACATTCTGTACAGATGTCTCTGACAAATCCATATACAATGGCATAGGACCTTGTACCTTGGATGATTGAATGTAGAAGAGAAGATCCAGTCAAAAAGGGATAGTAGGTAGGATTAGGAAGATAGTCAGTAGGTTTAGGAAGAAGAGAGGGCATAATATTTGGACCAAAATTTCTTTAGCAATAGGGTGTCTGTTAGAGAGTGAATGTAAATGTCAGCACATGTGAAGAGTCAGTCACAATGATGAACTGGGGAAGATATGTAGGAAAGCAGATATGAATATAGACATTAGTAAATCAGGAAAAGTATAAAGTGAGTGATAGGATTTGACATTTTCAACATGGTTGAGGTTGAATATATAATCTAAGGCAGAAACAAATGTGTAGTCACCAATAGGATTGACATTTGAGAGCATTAGGCAACCTGGACAAGGATGGTTTTAGTAATCCATGCTAACTTTCCAATTAGGCTTTGGTACAATCATAAGTGTGACCTTTGCATTTTGTGTCCAGAATATCACTGTGATAAAATATATATGTAGATCAGGTGACATGAGTATTTCTTCAACAATTTTTGGGAGCAATGTATTGAAGACGTATAAATTAGCATTCAGGGGTACAAATAGGTATACCCAGGGTCTATGAGTATAGAGATAATGCATGAATAGACCACACTGTGAATAAAGAATATAACTGGTTCCAATTTAAATAATGGATTGAATTGATATCTGAAAATATATAGGAAATCATATATTGATACAGGATCATTCATTCCAACCAGTTATACATCTAATGGTAATATTAGGGTGATGGTTTACCATGAGGGGTGTGTGAGTTTTGGTTCCAAAATGATTATGGAAATCCAAAATAATATGCTTGGAAAGAAGTCTCATGAAAAGACCAGTCAAGAAACATGGAGGAATACATGTGTTCTGAAGCAGGATTTGATGGAAAGTGAACCAAATGCCTAGAAATTTGTGAACATGAGGATGAAATATATATCCTATGATGTGCATCAACTGAAGAAATAGTAATGTACCAGTGTTGAATAAAAATAAATGTCTAAATACACATCATGTCCCATAGGAGTCTACTTGCATTGATGTTAAATAGGGTCAGTTACTGAAGAAATGTTAGGATTTCTATTCACCATTCACTGAAGTTAGTTTTCAGTACTAGGAAACAAATACGTATTTCAGGTGGATGAATATTTCTGAGAATAATCTTGTGAAAAGTTGATTATAAATCCACATACATGAACATGAATTTAGGGAGTGTAAAATAAGACACATATATTTTATATTTTGAAAAATCTGGAGAGTGTGTGTGTGTATATATACATAGATATATATACACAAACACAAACACAGAGACATTAAGAAGTAAAAATATATATGCCAATTGAAATTCATCATGAAATATATATCATTTAAAGATCCAAAAATATTTATTTTACTGAACATGGATGTATGTATCTTGTTGTTCAAGTAGGAAGCTCACCCATAGGTTGATTTTCCGTTCAAACAGCATTTAGGAGGAGTGATTTCTTCTCACAGATTGTATCTGCCAAGTCAGCCACCTCAAAAGAATGTAGCTGGGAAACCAGGTAGGAATCTGTATGTGCATGTAAAAAGACATGTGCCGAAAAGGCTGCAAAGAAAGGAAGACAGGAATTCACATATTTGTTAAGTTTAAAAACACATGGAGATCTATTACATTGGACTAGATTCATAACATGTACCCTTTATAATTCAAAAGGCCTGTCCAACTACGCATCATGCCTCCTCTGAACTGCTAGTATTTTTATTCTGTTTGGGTTATTTTTCTCTATCATATTATGATTCGTAGTCAGAGTCTAGTAGGGTATGGGTTAGTGTCAGGGATTCAGTTTTTGGAATGGAAAATAGGAAAATAAATCCAATGTTTATGCAAATGTGTTCTACACAAAATCTTCCCACAATCATCCAGAAAAATGCCTTGACAATACCCTTGCCCCGTGTAAGACGCAATTCGAGAAGAAGAGTTAGAAAATCACTGAATACATATGTGGAATGAAAAATGCTCAGGAGTTCACAACTTTGGAGGTGGTAGAGGAGTTTCCAGAAGTAAGGGACAGGAGAAACACTCCACAAACATGGAGCTCTGCTGGCCTAAAGACTTCTTCAGAAACTGCCTCTGAGAATGGGCTTTTGAAATATATGTTGTTGTCAGGAGCTTTAGCTTCTTTTGTAGTGAGACCATCAAAGCTGGGTCTTCATCTATGTGACCTGGAGGATATGGTTTCTGATTTTCCAATGAACATGAGGCAGAAGTGCTGAATTCTCTCTTTGTAGGTAAACTGTGGGCATTCGGGGCTAAGTGTCTCCCCGTGGGGACTCTGAAGCCATTTGGTCATCCTCCACTTTTCGTGGTGTTTCTTGCTGCTGCACTAGGAGTTTGGTATTTGCTTCACGAAATACAAGGAGTTTAACTGGGACACAGTGCTGGAGGGAGTTCTGTCACGTGTGGTGGGTCAGGGTCCTAGGAGAATGCACCAACCATGATTCTATCTTACAGAGCGTGGCCCCTTGACCATAGCAACCTGATTCTGAACATTGTTCTGAAACCTCTTCATATAACAAGATGCCTTTACATATAAGGGTCTGCTGGGTGCACCATGTCAGTCACAAGCCATTTGGAAGCCCATCGCAGATCCACATGGCCCCACCACAGATGTTTTATCACACACCTGCACACCACTGCTCTAGGCCCACTACTCAGCAGGCCCCACCATACTGGCATCTCTGTTCTTCATCATTTTCATGAAACCCGTCAATCAAGGCACCTGTCTGGTACATTCATGATCAGCAACAGGACATCCAAAGGTTCTCCAGTGCCACCTGGTCATGGGAATTTCAAAGATTGCATGGTATTTATCTAGCCGTTTTTAAAGGATGAAGTTGGAGGCACTGTGGGTTTCCGTTCATTCAGGAACCATTAAATGGTGAGAAAGATCATTTCAATGAAATCTCTGGAGAACTCTAACAAACAAGGCTTCCCAAAGAGTGGCCAAAACGTCACATGAAACCAGGCCCACTGAGGTGTACAATTTGAGGTCCATGTGTGTTTTGACTCTCAACTATGGCTGTCAGGTCTCTAAGAATAAAATCATGTGATATCCTGGCTGAGATTCCCAGTGTTCTGTGGAAAGTCACCCTGGGCTTCGATCTCAGTTTCCAGGGGGGGCTCTCATGAGTGGCCTCGGAAAATCCCAACTCAATTCATGGCAATACTTCTCTGAGTTCAGTTCCAGAACTCAGTCTCCAAGGGAATCACACCAGAGTTCAAGCCCAGGCGGACCCAGTCCTCTCTTCCACCGCCACACAAATGACCACAATTCAAACCAAAACACTGCCAAAAGGCCCTCATCTTCTTCCATATAGACAATACTCATAACCTCTGGCTGGAGGTTTCCATGAGGGGCGCAGCCTAAGACAGTGTCCACAATAAGCTCCCTTGCCCATCATTTGCCTAATTTCAGGGTGGCCTGGACACCCTTCCTTTGAACCAGGAGTGATCAAATAGGCCTGCCTTTAATACTGCTCAGCTTCTCCGCTTGGAGGCCTGCTGATCTTGGGGTATAGATTCTTTGTGTGAATTGGAGTCATGAGAAAACCCAAGCACATAATGGCTAGCCTCTGCAGGGCTTTGAAAAACTCATTTGACCCAAAGGATCCCTATTCTCACTTGATGGAGGACAGGAACCTTACAGAGGAAGGCAAGAGACTTCATCCACATTGACGGCTTTTTTGCCATATTGGCTATGGATGCACATACGGGATCTTTCTTGAGATCCATCAGGTGCTGACAATCTAAGCCACAGCCTTACACAGGGCCAAGAGGCTGATTCAGACACATCCCTTTGCAAAGCAATTAAGCAAAGAGCCACAAGTGATGCCCGTTCGTTTGCATTTGAAAACTGTTTTCTTCAGGCTTCACAAAGGGGTGTCCTGAGGCAAAGACCTTGCTGACATCCAGGGAAACAGAACAATAGGTAAGCAAAAGGCCCAAAGCAGGGTTTCTCCACTGAGAACTTAATGGGCCCACTCATATCTGAGTTTTCTGAGATGCTCACTATTCATTTCAGCTATCTAGTACATGGCAATGTCACCAAGCTTGGAGGTGGTACATATCTTGGACACAAAACCATGAGCCTATTCTGAAGAGTGGCCAGAATTTAGGAAAAAAACAAAAATTTAGGAAGATAGTAGGTTTTGCCCATGGATAAGGCAAGCCCCAGTCCATTCATAAATTGGGCAGGATGAATGCTGGAAGCTTTCTACTAGACAGGACACATCCATTGATGCATTCTCTTTTCTAATGTCTACAACCACGGACACAGTGCGATACACAGACATAGCAACACTCACCTTGCCAAAAGACTTGCTAGAAACAGTCCACTCCAAACCAGACAAACCGCCTTTCCTAGCTCTTCTCAGAACATGAGACCAAACCACAGACTCACACCCACACCCACAAAGCCACCTCCTTCCCCCAAGTAGGTCTGTGACTACCTGCATTGTCCTCTGACTGGTGGGCCATACTATGTTCCCCCGAAATGGCCTGTCCTGTATCAGATCTGGACTCCTTGGCCAATTCTGTGAAGTTATCAGGAGCCAGGGGTGAGCCACTACCTGCTTTCTCAGGAAAGACCCCCTTCAGAGCTTTCTTGGCAATTGGCCATCCGCACATCTGTAGGTACCAAGGAAGACTGACTCTGTCCTCGGTAAATCTAAACAAGTGAGCCCACTGGGACTGGCACTGGAACTGCCTCTGGGTGCCTGGCTTCCTGGATCCCAAGTTCAGAGAGTTCCATCACCAAGGAAGTGTGGTGAGGTCACTTCCTTCAGGAACTGAATTAGGTCACTGCCTTGGAAACCACTCTGTCCTAACTGTTGCTTCCAAGGTTCCCATGAGATGGAGGCTGCCCCTGCTTCCTGTGACACTTTCACAAGTTAGAATGGTATATCAACCATAGGCACCCAGGAAAAGCTCTCCACACAAGCCTGGTTTGGTCCATATTGTCTACATTCAGAAGAGAGAGGCTCATTCAGACACATCTTTTCATCCTGACCAGGTTGTTTGCCACAGAAGATAACTTCTGCTCTCTCAGGTCCTTCCTGGCTGCCTACATCTTCTCCAGGGATCATTTCTGCATGGACCTTTGAGGTTCTCAGCAGGTGGAAGATCCCCTACATTCCTGTATTGTAAGACCAACTCTGTCCCTGCTCTTCTGTAAAGTTAGATTGAGGGAAAAGTAAATGCTTGGGGTTAAGAACATGTTCGATTTGGGTTAGAAATCATTCTGCTGGATGAAGAATGGTATTGGGAACCTGTGATATTTATAATAATATAGAGGTGAAATATATGTATGAAAACAGAAATCTAAGTAAGATTTGAAGGCCAGAAGGGCATTGGGCCCTTGATTGAAATACTTAGCTTTGAATTACATTCTGTACAGATGTCTCTGACAAATCCATATACAATGGCATAGGACCTTGTACCTTGGATGATTGAATGTAGAAGAGAAGATCCAGTCAAAAAGAAATAGTAGGTAGGATTAGGAAGATAGTCAGTAGGTTTAGGAAGAAGAGTGGGTATAATATTTGGACCAAAAGTTCTTTAGCAATAGGGTGTCTGTTAGAGAGTGAATGTAAATGTCAGCACATGTGAAGAGTCAGTCACAATGATGAACTGGGGAAGATATGTAGGAAAGCAGATATGAATATAGACATTAGGAAATCAGGAAAAGTATAAACTGAGTGATAGGATTTGACATTTTCAACAGGGTTGAGGTTGAATATATAATCTGAGGCAGAAACAAATGTGTAGTCACCAATAGGATTGACATTTGAGAGCATTAGGCAACCTGGACAAGGATGGTTTTAGTAATCCATGCTAACTTTCCAATTAGGCTTTGGTACAATCATAAGTGTGACCTTTGCATTTTGTGTCCAGAATATCACTGTGATAAAATATATATGTAGATCAAGTGACATGAGTATTTCTTCAACTATTTTTGGGAGCAATGTATTGAAGACGTATAAATTAGCATTCGGGGGTACAAATAGGTATACCCAGGGTCTATGAGTATAGAGATAATGCATGAATAGACCACACTGTGAATAAAGAATATAACTGTTTCCAATTTAAATAATGGATTGAATTGATATCTGAAAATATATAGGAAATCTTATATTGATACAGGATCATTCATTTCAACCAGTTATACATCTAATGGTAATATTAGGGTGATGGTTTACCATGAGGGGTGTGTGAGTTTTGGTTCCAAAGTGATTATGGAAATCCAAAATAATATGCTTGGAAAGAAGTCTCATGAAAAGACCAGTCAAGAAACATGGAGGAATACATGTGTTCTGAAGCAGGATTTGATGGAAAGTGAACCAAATGCCTAGAAATTTGTGAACATGAGGATGAAATATATATCCTATGATGTGCATCAACGGAAGAAATAGTAATGTACCAGTGTTGAATAAAAATAAATGTCCAAATACACATCATGTCCCATAGGAGTCTACTTGCATTGATGTTAAACAGGGTCAGTTACTGAAGAAATGTTAGGACTTCTATTCACCATTCACTGAAGTTAGTTTTCAGTACTAGGAAACAAATACGTATTTCAGGTGGATGAATATTTCTGAGAACAATCTTGTGAAAAGTTGATTATAAATCCACATACATGAACATGAATTTAGGGAGTGTAAAATAAGACACATATATTTTATATTTTGAAAAATCTGGAGAGTGTGTGTGTGTCTATATACATAGATATATATACACAAACACAAACACAGAGACATTAAGAAGTAAAAATATATATGCCAATTGAAATTCTTCATGAAATATATATCATTTAAAGATCCAAAAATATTTATTTTACTGAACATGGATGTATGTATCATGTTGTTCAAGTAGGAAGCTCACCCATAGGTTGATTTTCAGTTCAAACAGCATTTAGGAGGAGTGATTTCTTCTCACAGATTGTATCTGCCAAGTCAGCCACCTCAAAAGAATGTAGCTGGGAAACCAGGTAGGATTCTGTATGTGCATGTAAAAAGACATGTGCCGAATAGGCTGCAAAGAAAGGGAGACAGGAATTCACATATTTGTTAAGTTTAAAAACACAGGGGAGATCTATTACATTGGACTGGATTCATAACATGTACCCTTTATAATTCAAAAGGCCTGTCCAACTATGCATCATGCCTCCTCTGAACTGCTAGTATTTTTATTCTGTTTGGGTTATTTTTCTCTATCATATTATGATTCGTAGTCAGAGTCTAGTAGGGTATGGGCTAGTGTCAGGGATTCAGTTTTTGGAATGGAAAATAGGAAAATAAATCCAATGTTTATGCAAATGTGTTCTACACAAAATCTTCCCACAATCATCCAGAAAAATGCCTTGACAATACCCTTGCCCCATGTAAGACGCAATTCGAGAAGAAGAGTTAGAAAATCATTGAATACATATGTGGAATGAAAAATGCTCAGGAGTTCACAACTTTGGAGGTGGTAGAGGAGTTTCCAGAAGTAAGGGACAGGAGAAACACTCCACAAACATGGAGCTCTGCTGGCCTAAAGACTTCTTGAGAAACTGCCTCTGAGAATGGGCTTTTGAAATATATGTTGTTGTCAGGGGCTTTAGCTTCTTTTGTAGTGAGACCATCAAAGCTGGGTCTTCATCTATGTGACCTGGAGGATATGGTTTCTGATTTTCCAATGAACATGAGGCAGAAGTGCTGAATTCTCTCTTTGTAGGTAAACTATGGCCATTGGGGGCTAAGTGTCTCCCCGTGGGGACTCTGAAGCCATTTGGTCATCCTCCACTTTTCGTGGTGTTTCTTGCTGCTGCACTAGGAGTTTGGTATTTGCTTCACGAAATACAAGGAGTTTAACTGGGACGCAGTGCTGGGAGGGAGTTCTGTCACGTGTGGTGGGTCAGGGTCCTAGGAGAATGCACCAACCATGATTCTATCTTACAGAGCGTGGCCCCTTGATTATAGCAACCTGATTCTGAACATTGTTCTGAAACTTCTTCATATAACAAGATGCCTTTACATATAAGGGTCTGCTGGGTGCACCATGTCAGTCACAAGCCATTTGGAAGCCCATCGCAGATCCACATGGCCCCACCACAGATGTTTTATCACACACCTGCACACCACTGCTCTAGGCCCACTACTCAGCAGGCCCCACCATACTGGCATCTCTGTTCTTCATCATTTTCATGAAACCCGTCAATCAAGGCACCTGTCTGGTACACTCATGATCAGCAACAGGACATCCAAAGGTTCTCCAGTGCCACCTGGTCATGGGAATTTCAAAGATTGCATGGTATTTATCTAGCCGTTTTTAAAGGATGAAGTTGGAGGCACTGTGGATTTCCATTCATTCAGGAACCATTAAATGGTGAGAAAGATCATTTCAATGAAATCTCTGGAGAACTCTAACAAACAAGGCTTCCCAAAGAGTGGCCAAAACGTCACATGAAACCAGGCCCACTGAGGTGTACAATGTGAGGTCCACGTGTGTTTTAACTCTCAACTATGGCTGCCAGGTCTTTAAGAATAAAATCATGTGATATCCTGGCTGAGATTCCCAGTGTTCTGTGGAAAGTTACCCTGGGCTTTGATCTCAGTTTCCAGGGGGGGCTCTCATGAGTGGCCTCGGAAAATCCCAACTCAATTCATGGCAATACTTCTCTGAGTTCAGTTCCAGAACTCAGTCTCCAAGGGAATCACACCAGAGTTCAAGCCCAGGCGGACCCAGTCCTCTCTTCCACCGCCACACAAATGACCACAATTCAAACCAAAACACTGCCAAAAGGCCCTCATCTTCTTCCATATAGACAATACTCATAACCTCTGGCTGGAGGTTTCCATGAGGGGCGCAGCCTAAGACAGTGTCCACAATAAGCTCCCTTGCCCATCATTTGCCTAATGTCAGGGTGGCCTGGACACCCTTCCTTTGAACCAGGAGTGATCAAATAGGCCTGCCTTTAATACTGCTCAGCTTCTCCGCTTGGAGGCCTGCTGATCTTGGGGTATAGATTCTTTGTGTGAATTGGAGTCATGAGAAAACCCAAGCACATAATGGCTAGCCTCTGCAGGCTTTGAAAAACTCATTTGACCCAAAGGATCCCTATTCTCACTTGATGGAGGACAGGAACCTTACAGAGGAAGGCAAGAGACTTCATCCACATTGACTGCTTTTTTGCCATATTGGCTATGGATGCACATATGGGATCTTTCTTGAGATCCATCAGGTGCTGACAATCTAAGCCACAGCCTTACACAGGGCCAAGAGGCTGATTCAGACACATCCCTTTGCAAAGCAATTAAGCAAAGAGCCACAAGTGATGCCCGTTCGTTTGCATTTGAAAACTGTTTTCTTCAGGCTTCACAAAGGGGTGTCCTGAGGCAAAGACCTTGCTGACATCCAGGGAAACAGAACAATAGGTAAGCAAAAGGCCCAAAGCAGGGTTTCTCCACTGAGACTTTAATGGGCCCACTGATATCTGAGTTTTCTGAGATGCTCACTATTCACTTCAGCTATCTAGTACATGGCAATGTCACCAAGCTTGGAGGTGGTACATATCTTGGACACAAAACCATGAGCCTATTCTGAAGAGAAGCCAGAATTCAGGAAAAAAACAGTAATTTAGGAAGATAGTAGGTTTTGCCCATGGATAAGGCAAGCCCCAGTCCATTCATAAATTGGGCAGGATGAATGCTGGAAGCTTTCTACTAGACACGACACATCCATTGATGCATTCTCTTTTCTAATGTCTACAACCACGGACACAGTGTGATACACAGACATAGCAACACTCGCCTTGTCAAAAGACTTGCTAGAAACAGTCCACTCCAAACCAAACAAACCGCCTTTCCTAGCTCTTCTCAGAGCATGAGACCAAACCACAGACTGAAACCCACACCCACAAAGCCACCTCCTACCCCCAAGCAGGTCTGTGACTACCCGCAGTGTCCTCTGACAGGTGGGCCATACTATGTTCCCCCGAAATGGCCTGTCTTGTCTCAGATCTGGACTCCTTGTCCAATTCTGTGAAGTTATCAGGAGCCAGGGGTGAGCCACTACCTGCTTTCTCAGGAAAGACCCCCTTCAGAGCTTTCTTGGCAATTGGCCATCCTCACATCTGTAGGTACCAAGAAAGACTGACTCTGTCCTCGGTAAATCCAAACAAGTGAGCCCACTGGGACTGGCACTGGGACTGCCTCTGGGTGCGTGGCTTCCTGGATCCCAAGTTCAGAGAGATCCATCACCAAGGAAGTGTGGTGAGGTCACTTCCTTCAGGAACTGAATAAGGTCACTGCCTTGGAAACCACTCTGTTGCTTCCAAGGGTCCCATGAGATGGAGGCTGCCCCCTGCTTCCTGTGACACTTTCACAAGTTAGAATGGTATATCAACCATTGGCACCCAGGAAAAGCTCTCCACACAGGCCTGGTTTGGTCCATCTTGTCTACATTAAGAAGAGAGAGGCTCATTCAGAAACATCTTTTCATCCTGACCAGGTTGTTTGCCACAGAAGATGACTTCTGCTCTCACAGGTCCTTCCTGGCTGCCTACATCTTCTCCAGGGATCATTTCTGCATGGACCTTTGAGGTTTTCAGCAGGTGGAAGATCCCCTACATTCCTGTATTGTAAGACCAACTCTGTCCCTGCTCTTCTGTAAAGTTAGATTGAGGGAAAAGTAAATGCTTGGGGTTAAGAACATGTTCGATTTGGGTTAGAAATCATTCTGCTGGATGAAGAATGGTATTGGGAACCTGTGATATTTATAATAATATAGAGGTGAAATATATGTATGAAAACAGAAATCTAAGTAAGATTTGAAGGCCAGAAGGGCATTGGGCCCTTGATTGAAATACTTAGCTTTGAATTACATTCTGTACAGATGTCTCTGACAAATCCATATACAATGGCATAGGACCTTGTACCTTGGATGATTGAATGTAGAAGAGAAGATCCAGTCAAAAAGGGATAGTAGGTAGGATTAGGAAGATAGTCAGTAGGTTTAGGAAGAAGAGTGGGCATAATATTTGGACCAAAAGTTCTTTAGCAATAGGGTGTCTGTTAGAGAGTGAATGTAAATGTCAGCACATGTGAAGAGTCAGTCACAATGATGAACTGGGGAAGATATGTAGGAAAGCAGATATGAATATAGACATTAGGAAATCAGGAAAAGTATAAAGTGAGTGATAGGCTTTGACATTTTCAACAGGGTTGAGGTTGAATATATAATCTAAGGCAGAAACAAATGTGTAGTCACCAATAGGATTGACATTTGAGAGCATTAGGCAACCTGGACAAGGATGGTTTTAGTAATCCATGCTAACTTTCCAATTAGGCTTTGGTACAATCATAAGTGTGACCTTTGCATTTTGTGTCCAGAATATCACTGTGATAAAATATATATGTAGATCAGGTGACATGAGTATTTCTTCAACTATTTTTGGGAGCAATGTATTGAAGACGTATAAATTAGCATTCGGGGGTACAAATAGGTATACCCAGGGTCTATGAGTATAGAGATAATGCATGAATAGACCACACTGTGAATAAAGAATATAACTGTTTCCAATTTAAATAATGGATTGAATTGATATCTGAAAATACATAGGAAATCTTATATTGATACAGGATCATTCATTCCAACCAGTTATACATCTAATGGTAATATTAGGGTGATGTTTTACCATGAGGGGTGTGTGAGTTTTGGTTCCAAAGTGATTATGGAAATCCAAAATAAAATGCTTGGAAAGAAGTCTCATGAAAAGACCAGTCAAGAAACATGGAGGAATACATGTGTTCTGAAGCAGGATTTGATGGAAAGTGAACCAAATGCCTAGAAATTTGTGAACATGAGGATGAAATATATATCCTATGATGTGCATCAACTGAAGGAATAGTAATGTGCCAGTGTTGAATAAAAATAAATGTCTAAATACACATCATGTCCCATAGGAGTCTACTTGCATTGATGTTAAACAGGGTCAGTTACTGAAGAAATGTTAGGACTTCTATTCACCATTCACTGAAGTTAGTTTTCAGTACTAGGAAACAAATACGTATTTCAGGTGGATGAATATTTCTGAGAATAATCTTGTGAAAAGTTGATTATAAATCCACATACATGAACATGAATTTAGGGAGTGTAAAATAAGACACATATATTTTATATTTTGAAAAATCTGGAGAGTGTGTGTGTGTATATATATATAGATATATATACACAAACACAAACACAGAGACATTAAGAAGTAAAAATATATATGCCAATTGAAATTCATCATGAAATATATACCATTTAAAGATCCAAAAATATTTATTTTACTGAACATGGATGTATGTATCATGTTGTTCAAGTAGGAAGCTACCCCATAGGTTGATTTTCAGTTCAAACAGCATTTAGGAGGAGTGATTTCTTCTCACAGATTGTATCTGCCAAGTCAGCCACCTCAAAAGAATGTAGCTGGGAAACTAGGTAGGATTCTGTATGTGCATGTAAAAAGACATGTGCTGAATAGGCTGCAAAGAAAGGGAGACAGGAATTCACATATTTGTTAAGTTTAAAAACACATGGAGATCTATTACATTGGACTAGATTCATAACATGTACCCTTTATAATTCAAAAGGCCTGTCCAACTACGCCTCATGCCTCCTCTGAACTGCTAGTATTTTTATTCTGTTTGGGTTATTTTTCTCTATCATATTATGATTCATAGTCAGAGTCTAGTAGGGTATGGGTTAGTGTCAGGGATTCAGTTTTTGGAATGGAAAATAGGAAAATAAATCCAATGTTTATGCAAATATGTTCTCCACAAAATCTTCCCACAATCATCCAGAAAAATGCCTTGACAATACCCTTTCCCCATGTAAGACGCAATTCAAGAAGAAGAGTTAGAAAATAATTGAATACATATGTGGAATGAAAAATTCTCAGGAGTTCACAACTTTGGAGGTAGTAGAGGAGTTTCCAGAAGTAAGGGACAGGAAAAACACTCCACAAACATGGAGCTCTGCTGGCCTAAAGACTTCTTGAGAAACTGCCTCTGAGAATGGGCTTTTGAAATATATGTTGTTGTCAGGAGCTTTAGCTTCTTTTGTAGTGAGACCATCAAAGCTGGCTCTTCTTCTATGTGACCTGGAGGATATGGTTTCTGATTTTCCAGTGAACATGAGGCAGAAGTGCTGAATTCTCTCTTTGTAGGTAAACTGTGGCCATTGGGGGCTAAGTGTCTCCCCATGGGGACTCTGAAGCCATTTGGTCATCCTCCACTTTTCGTGGTGTTTCTTGCTGCTGCACTAGGAGTTTGGTATTTGCTTCACGAAATACAAGGAGTTTAACTGGGACACAGTGCTGGAGGGAGTTCTGTCACGTGTGGTGGGTCAGGGTCCTAGGAGAATGCACCAACCATGATTCTATCTTACAGAGCGTGGCCCCTTGACCATAGCAACCTGATTCTGAACATTGTTCTGAAACCTCTTCATATAACAAGATGCCTTTACATATAAGGGTCTGCTGGGTGCACCATGTCAGTCACAAGCCATTTGGAAGCCCATCGCAGATCCACATGGCCCCACCACAGATGTTTTATCACACACCTGCACACCACTGCTCTAGGCCCACTACTCAGCAGGCCCCACCATACTGGCATCTCTGTTCTTCATCATTTTCATGAAACCCGTCAATCAAGGCACCTGTCTGGTACATTCATGATCAGCAACAGGACATCCAAAGGTTCTCCAGTGCCACCTGGTCATGGGAATTTCAAAGATTGCATGGTATTTATCTAGCCGTTTTTAAAGGATGAAGTTGGAGGCACTGTGGGTTTCCGTTCATTCAGGAACCATTAAATGGTGAGAAAGATCATTTCAATGAAATCTCTGGAGAACTCTAACAAACAAGGCTTCCCAAAGAGTGGCCAAAACGTCACATGAAACCAGGCCCACTGAGGTGTACAATTTGAGGTCCATGTGTGTTTTGACTCTCAACTATGGCTGTCAGGTCTCTAAGAATAAAATCATGTGATATCCTGGCTGAGATTCCCAGTGTTCTGTGGAAAGTCACCCTGGGCTTCGATCTCAGTTTCCAGGGGGGGCTCTCATGAGTGGCCTCGGAAAATCCCAACTCAATTCATGGCAATACTTCTCTGAGTTCAGTTCCAGAACTCAGTCTCCAAGGGAATCACACCAGAGTTCAAGCCCAGGCGGACCCAGTCCTCTCTTCCACCGCCACACAAATGACCACAATTCAAACCAAAACACTGCCAAAAGGCCCTCATCTTCTTCCATATAGACAATACTCATAACCTCTGGCTGGAGGTTTCCATGAGGGGCGCAGCCTAAGACAGTGTCCACAATAAGCTCCCTTGCCCATCATTTGCCTAATTTCAGGGTGGCCTGGACACCCTTCCTTTGAACCAGGAGTGATCAAATAGGCCTGCCTTTAATACTGCTCAGCTTCTCCGCTTGGAGGCCTGCTGATCTTGGGGTATAGATTCTTTGTGTGAATTGGAGTCATGAGAAAACCCAAGCACATAATGGCTAGCCTCTGCAGGGCTTTGAAAAACTCATTTGACCCAAAGGATCCCTATTCTCACTTGATGGAGGACAGGAACCTTACAGAGGAAGGCAAGAGACTTCATCCACATTGACGGCTTTTTTGCCATATTGGCTATGGATGCACATACGGGATCTTTCTTGAGATCCATCAGGTGCTGACAATCTAAGCCACAGCCTTACACAGGGCCAAGAGGCTGATTCAGACACATCCCTTTGCAAAGCAATTAAGCAAAGAGCCACAAGTGATGCCCGTTCGTTTGCATTTGAAAACTGTTTTCTTCAGGCTTCACAAAGGGGTGTCCTGAGGCAAAGACCTTGCTGACATCCAGGGAAACAGAACAATAGGTAAGCAAAAGGCCCAAAGCAGGGTTTCTCCACTGAGAACTTAATGGGCCCACTCATATCTGAGTTTTCTGAGATGCTCACTATTCATTTCAGCTATCTAGTACATGGCAATGTCACCAAGCTTGGAGGTGGTACATATCTTGGACACAAAACCATGAGCCTATTCTGAAGAGTGGCCAGAATTTAGGAAAAAAACAAAAATTTAGGAAGATAGTAGGTTTTGCCCATGGATAAGGCAAGCCCCAGTCCATTCATAAATTGGGCAGGATGAATGCTGGAAGCTTTCTACTAGACAGGACACATCCATTGATGCATTCTCTTTTCTAATGTCTACAACCACGGACACAGTGCGATACACAGACATAGCAACACTCACCTTGCCAAAAGACTTGCTAGAAACAGTCCACTCCAAACCAGACAAACCGCCTTTCCTAGCTCTTCTCAGAACATGAGACCAAACCACAGACTCACACCCACACCCACAAAGCCACCTCCTTCCCCCAAGTAGGTCTGTGACTACCTGCATTGTCCTCTGACTGGTGGGCCATACTATGTTCCCCCGAAATGGCCTGTCCTGTATCAGATCTGGACTCCTTGGCCAATTCTGTGAAGTTATCAGGAGCCAGGGGTGAGCCACTACCTGCTTTCTCAGGAAAGACCCCCTTCAGAGCTTTCTTGGCAATTGGCCATCCGCACATCTGTAGGTACCAAGGAAGACTGACTCTGTCCTCGGTAAATCTAAACAAGTGAGCCCACTGGGACTGGCACTGGAACTGCCTCTGGGTGCCTGGCTTCCTGGATCCCAAGTTCAGAGAGTTCCATCACCAAGGAAGTGTGGTGAGGTCACTTCCTTCAGGAACTGAATTAGGTCACTGCCTTGGAAACCACTCTGTCCTAACTGTTGCTTCCAAGGTTCCCATGAGATGGAGGCTGCCCCTGCTTCCTGTGACACTTTCACAAGTTAGAATGGTATATCAACCATAGGCACCCAGGAAAAGCTCTCCACACAAGCCTGGTTTGGTCCATATTGTCTACATTCAGAAGAGAGAGGCTCATTCAGACACATCTTTTCATCCTGACCAGGTTGTTTGCCACAGAAGATAACTTCTGCTCTCTCAGGTCCTTCCTGGCTGCCTACATCTTCTCCAGGGATCATTTCTGCATGGACCTTTGAGGTTCTCAGCAGGTGGAAGATCCCCTACATTCCTGTATTGTAAGACCAACTCTGTCCCTGCTCTTCTGTAAAGTTAGATTGAGGGAAAAGTAAATGCTTGGGGTTAAGAACATGTTCGATTTGGGTTAGAAATCATTCTGCTGGATGAAGAATGGTATTGGGAACCTGTGATATTTATAATAATATAGAGGTGAAATATATGTATGAAAACAGAAATCTAAGTAAGATTTGAAGGCCAGAAGGGCATTGGGCCCTTGATTGAAATACTTAGCTTTGAATTACATTCTGTACAGATGTCTCTGACAAATCCATATACAATGGCATAGGACCTTGTACCTTGGATGATTGAATGTAGAAGAGAAGATCCAGTCAAAAAGGGATAGTAGGTAGGATTAGGAAGATAGTCAGTAGGTTTAGGAAGAAGAGTGGGTATAATATTTGGACCAAAAGTTCTTTAGCAATAGGGTGTCTGTTAGAGAGTGAATGTAAATGTCAGCACATGTGAAGAGTCAGTCACAATGATGAACTGGGGAAGATATGTAGGAAAGCAGATATGAATATAGACATTAGGAAATCAGGAAAAGTATAAACTGAGTGATAGGATTTGACATTTTCAACAGGGTTGAGGTTGAATATATAATCTGAGGCAGAAACAAATGTGTAGTCACCAATAGGATTGACATTTGAGAGCATTAGGCAACCTGGACAAGGATGGTTTTAGTAATCCATGCTAACTTTCCAATTAGGCTTTGGTACAATCATAAGTGTGACCTTTGCATTTTGTGTCCAGAATATCACTGTGATAAAATATATATGTAGATCAGGTGACATGAGTATTTCTTCAACTATTTTTGGGAGCAATGTATTGAAGACGTATAAATTAGCATTCGGGGGTACAAATAGGTATACCCAGGGTCTATGAGTATAGAGATAATGCATGAATAGACCACACTGTGAATAAAGAATATAACTGTTTCCAATTTAAATAATGGATTGAATTGATATCTGAAAATATATAGGAAATCTTATATTGATACAGGATCATTCATTTCAACCAGTTATACATCTAATGGTAATATTAGGGTGATGGTTTACCATGAGGGGTGTGTGAGTTTTGGTTCCAAAGTGATTATGGAAATCCAAAATAATATGCTTGGAAAGAAGTCTCATGAAAAGACCAGTCAAGAAACATGGAGGAATACATGTGTTCTGAAGCAGGATTTGATGGAAAGTGAACCAAATGCCTAGAAATTTGTGAACATGAGGATGAAATATATATCCTATGATGTGCATCAACGGAAGAAATAGTAATGTACCAGTGTTGAATAAAAATAAATGTCCAAATACACATCATGTCCCATAGGAGTCTACTTGCATTGATGTTAAACAGGGTCAGTTACTGAAGAAATGTTAGGACTTCTATTCACCATTCACTGAAGTTAGTTTTCAGTACTAGGAAACAAATACGTATTTCAGGTGGATGAATATTTCTGAGAACAATCTTGTGAAAAGTTGATTATAAATCCACATACATGAACATGAATTTAGGGAGTGTAAAATAAGACACATATATTTTATATTTTGAAAAATCTGGAGAGTGTGTGTGTGTCTATATACATAGATATATATACACAAACACAAACACAGAGACATTAAGAAGTAAAAATATATATGCCAATTGAAATTCTTCATGAAATATATATCATTTAAAGATCCAAAAATATTTATTTTACTGAACATGGATGTATGTATCATGTTGTTCAAGTAGGAAGCTCACCCATAGGTTGATTTTCAGTTCAAACAGCATTTAGGAGGAGTGATTTCTTCTCACAGATTGTATCTGCCAAGTCAGCCACCTCAAAAGAATGTAGCTGGGAAACCAGGTAGGATTCTGTATGTGCATGTAAAAAGACATGTGCCGAATAGGCTGCAAAGAAAGGGAGACAGGAATTCACATATTTGTTAAGTTTAAAAACACAGGGAGATCTATTACATTGGACTGGATTCATAACATGTACCCTTTATAATTCAAAAGGCCTGTCCAACTATGCATCATGCCTCCTCTGAACTGCTAGTATTTTTATTCTGTTTGGGTTATTTTTCTCTATCATATTATGATTCGTAGTCAGAGTCTAGTAGGGTATGGGCTAGTGTCAGGGATTCAGTTTTTGGAATGGAAAATAGGAAAATAAATCCAATGTTTATGCAAATGTGTTCTACACAAAATCTTCCCACAATCATCCAGAAAAATGCCTTGACAATACCCTTGCCCCATGTAAGACGCAATTCGAGAAGAAGAGTTAGAAAATCATTGAATACATATGTGGAATGAAAAATGCTCAGGAGTTCACAACTTTGGAGGTGGTAGAGGAGTTTCCAGAAGTAAGGGACAGGAGAAACACTCCACAAACATGGAGCTCTGCTGGCCTAAAGACTTCTTGAGAAACTGCCTCTGAGAATGGGCTTTTGAAATATATGTTGTTGTCAGGGGCTTTAGCTTCTTTTG